>NC_143049.1:40272500-40352500 GCF_057628025.1 Oncorhynchus mykiss | reverse complement strand
CCCAGTGGGCCTGTAGCTATAATGAAAGAGCCCAGTGGGGCCTGTAGCTATAATGAAAGAGCCCAGTGGGCCTGTAGCTATAATGAAAGAGCCCAGTGGGCCTGTAGCTATAATGAAAGAGCCCAGTGGGCCTGTAGCTATAATGAAAGAGCCCAGTGGGGCCTGCAGATATAATTGGTTTGGGAGGTCAAGAGGGCTCTCTGCATCAATTAACACAGTGCACCTTTTTTAACCAGGGCCTAAAGGGAAACCAATAGGTCTCTGGTCAAAAGTAGTGCACTATATAGGGAATAGGGTTCCATAGGACTCTGTTCTGAAGTAGTGCACTATATAGGGAATAGGGTTCCATTTGAGACACACCATTGGTGAGTTGTGTCTCTTCCTCAATGAGGCCTGGAAACACTATTGTCCAAGGTGTGAAATCACTGGGCTCGGTGTGCCAGGGTCAGGGATGATGTACCATGGGGGAAGTAATGGGTGAAAATTAGTTTTCTGGTGGAGTAGAACATTATATAGACCTGGTGCTGAGGGAAGAAAAAACACATAGCCCTATTGCCATGGATACAAAGGGTTCATATTCATCACATGTAACATGTTTTAATAGGCCATTGTTGTGTCTGCTCTGCCACTATAATCAGATGTGAGTAACTATGTATCGCTGGCTTCCAAAATGAATTTACGTGAAAAAGGACAATAAAGCATTGTATCATATGATAGATAGATTATATATATATATATATATAATCTATATATATCCACTACTGTTCAAATGTTTGGGGACACTTAGAAAGAAAAGCAAATTTTTTTGGTCCATTAAAATAACATCAAATTGATCAGAAATACAGTGTTGACATTGTTAATGTTGTAAATGACTATTGTAGCTGGAAACGGCTCATTTTTTAAAAGGAAGGATAACAGTTTTCAACTGTGCTAACAAAATTGCAAAAGGGTTTTCTAATGATCAATTGGCCTTTTAAATGGATCAACTTGGATGAGCTAACACAACGTGCCATTGGAACACAGGCGTGATGGTTGCTGATAATGGACCTCTGTACTGCCTAAGTAGATATTCCATTAAAAATCTGCCGTTTCCAGCTACAATAGTCATTTACAACATTAACAATGTCTACACTGTATTTCTGATCAATTTGATGTTATTTTAATGGACAGAACATGTGCTTTTCTTTAAAAAACAAGGACATTTCGAAGTGTCCCCAAACTTTTGAACGGTAGTCTATGTATTTACTTTATATAATTTTTTATGGTATTGAAAATCCTACCGCCGTTATAGGTAATGTAAGGTAAACTAAGGTAAGGTAAAGGGTAGCTATTGGTTTACTATTTAACTAGATATATATATACATACAATTATATTAGTTTATTATAGATGTATAGTATTGAAAATACTACCCTAATTTAACACACCTGATTCTACTAATTAGCTGCTCAACAAGACCTTAACTAGCTGAATCAGATTTGCTAAATTAGGGTTGGACTGATGACCTACAGGACAGTAGATCTCCAGGAAGAGGGTTGCACTGAAAACCTACAGGACAGTAGATCTCCAGGAAGAGGGTTGCACTGAAAACCTACAGGACAGTAGATCTCCAGGAAGAGGGTTGGACTGAAAACCTACAGGACAGTAGATCTCCAGGAAGAGGGTTGGACTGAAAACCTACAGGACAGTAGATCTCCAGGAAGAGGGTTGGGCTGAAAACCTACAGGACAGTAGATCTCCAGGAAGAGGGTTGGACTGAAAACCTACAGGACAGTAGATCTCCAGGAAGAGTGTTGGACTGAAAACCTACAGGACAGTAGATCTCCAGGAAGAGGGTTGGACTGAAAACCTACAGGACAGTAGATCTCCAGGAAGAGGGTTGGACTGATAACCTACAGGACAGTAGATCTCCAGGAAGAGGGTTGGACTGATAACCTACAGGACAGTAGATCTCCAGGAAGAGGGTTGGACTGATAACCTACAGGACAGTAGATCTCCAGGAAGAGGGTTGGACTGAAAACCTACAGGACAGTAGATCTCCAGGAAGAGGGTTGGACTGAAAACCTACAGGACAACAGATCTCCAGGAAGAGGGTTGGGCAGCCCTGGTATAGGTAACGTAAGGTAATGTAGACTAAGGTCATTTAAGGTAAGGTAAGGTAAACTAAACTAAGGTAAGGTAAGGTAGGGTAAACTAAGGTGGGGCAAGGTAAACTAAGTTAATGTAAGGTAGGGCAAACTAAGGTAGGGCAAACTAAGGTAATGTACGGTGAGATAAGGTAAACTAAGGTAGAGTAAAATAAGGAAACGTAAGGTAAAGTAAACTAAGGTTAGGTAAACTAAGGTAAGGTAAACTAAGGTAATGTAAACTAAGGTAAGGTAAACTAAGGTAATGTAAACTAAGGTAATGTAAACTAAGGTAAGGCAGGGTAAACTAAGGTAAGGTAATGTAAATGAAGTTAATGTAAGGTAAACTAAGATAAGGTAAGGTAAGATGAGGTAAGGTGAGGTAAACTAAGGTACGGTAGGGTAAGGTAAGGTAAACTAAGGTACGGTAAGGTGAGATAAGGTAAGGTAAGGTGAGATAAGGTAAGGTAAGGTGAGATAAGGTAAGGTAGGGCGAGATAAGGTAAGGTGAGATAAGGTAAGGTAACTCACCTGATAGAAGTTGGGCCAGTAGGTAGAGATGGCCAGTTCTACCTGTACCCAGGCTCTAGTAGCTGGCCCAGACACGTTCCAGACGGGCATGCCCAGTGGACTGTTGTTCTCTCTGATGTACACGTTGAGCTGCCCCGGTCCCGCCCCCTCGCGTCCAGACAGGAAGTACTGGAAGATGATACAGTGGGTGTCATTCTCCTTCAGCTGGGGGGTCAGGAGGAGGGCCTTCTGACCAGCGAAACGCCCCGACGTGTTGACCATTATGAAGGCTGAATCTGGGGAGGCAGAGGAGAGGAGAACATTAAATGGAGGTCAGAACTGTGTAGCTGGGGGGTCAGAACTGTGTAGCTGGGGGGTCAGAACTGTGTAGCTGGGGGGGTCAGAACTGTGTAGCTGGGGGGTCAGATCTGTGTAGCTGGGGGGGTCAGAACTGTGTAGCTGAGGGGGTCAGAACTGTGTAGCTGGGGGGTCAGAACTGTGTAGCTGGGGGGGTCAGAACTGTGTAGCTGGGGGGGTCAGAACTGTGTAGCTGGGGGAGTCAGAACTGTGTAGCTGGGGGGGGTCAGAACTGTGTAGCTGGGGGGTCAGAACTGTGTAGCTGGGGGGTCAGAACTGTGTAGCTGGGGGGGTCAAAACTGTGTAGCTGGGGGGTCAGAACTGTGTAGCTGGGGGGTCAGAACTGTATAGCTGGGGGGGTCAGAACTGTGTAGCTGGGGGGTCAGAACTGTGTAGCTGGGGGGTCAGAACTGTGTAGCTGGGGGGGTCAGAACTGTGTAGCTGGGGGGGTCAGAACTGTGTAGCTGGGGGGTCAGAACTGTGTAGCTGGGGGGTGAGAACTGTGTAGCTGGGGGGGTCAGAACTGTGTAGCTGGGGGGTCAGAACTGTGTAGCTGGGGGGTTAGAACTGTGTAGCTGGGGGGTCAGAACTGTGTAGCTGGGGGGTCAGAACTCCGTAACACAGACAGGATCACATCCAACCAAACTAAAATGATTTACAGATGAAGGATCTTCCTTTATTGTTGCAGCAAAATAATTATGTCGAAACAGGATTTGAACGTTTAGTCCTTAAGGTTGCTTAATCGGTTGTTAGGCCACTAGTTAGCCAGATTTGGCTACATGAAATGTGCAGTACTGTTAATTAATATTGCCATGCGTTAGTGCTGGGTTTTCAGTGAATTGATGTCAATCATGAAGCTTTCCTGCGGTGCAGGAAAATTCTCAGCAACAAAAGACTGATCAAATGAAGATCGTACACCTGTAAATAGCATTGAACCATCTTAAGACACACAGCAGTGGAGAAGACACCAACAATAACATACACCCCATTATTTCCATCTCTACTTTGCACATTCTTCCATTGCAAATCTACCATTCCAGTGTTTTACTTGCTATATTGTATTTACTTTGCCACCATGGCCTTTTTTTGCCTTTACTCCCTTCTCAGTATACTGTAGGTAGGGGTAAAGGATAGATAATAGACAGTAACAGCAGTATACTATAGGTAGGGGTAAAGGATAGATAATAGACAGTAACAGCAGTATACTGTAGGTAGGGGTAAAGGATAGATAATAGACAGTAACAGCAGTATACTGTAGGTAGGGGTAAAGGATAGATAATAGACAGTAACAGCAGTATACTGTAGGTAGGGGTAAAGGATAGATAATAGACAGTAACAGCAGTATACTGTAGGTAGGGGTAAAGGATAGATAATAGACAGTAACAGCAGTATACTGTAGGTAGGGGTAAAGGATAGATAATAGACAGTAACAGCAGTATACTGTAGGTAGGGGTAAAGGATAGATAATAGACAGTAACAGCAGTATACTGTAGGTAGGGGTAAAGGATAGATAATAGACAGTAACAGCAGTATACTGTAGGTAGGGGTAAAGGATAGATAATAGACAGTAACAGCAGTATACTGTAGGTAGGGGTAAAGGATAGATAATAGACAGTAACAGCAGTATACTGTAGGTAGGGGGTAAAGGATAGATAATAGACAGTAACAGCAGTATACTGTAGGTAGGGGTAAAGGATAGATAATAGACAGTAACAGCAGTATACTGTAGGTAGGGGTAAAGGATAGATAATAGACAGTAACAGCAGTATACTGTAGGTAGGGGGTAAAGGATAGATAATAGACAGTAACAGCAGTATACTGTAGGTAGGGGTAAAGGATAGATAATAGACAGTAACAGCAGTATACTGTAGGTAGGGGTAAAGGATAGATAATAGACAGTAACAGCAGTATACTGTAGGTAGGGGTAAAGGATAGATAATAGACAGTAACAGCAGTATACTGTAGGTAAGGGATAGATAATAGACAGTAACAGCAGTATACTGTAGGTAGGGGGTAAAGGATAGATAATAGACAGTAACAGCAGTATACTGTAGGTAGGGGTAAAGGATAGATAATAGACAGTAACAGCAGTATACTGTAGGTAGGGGTAAAGGATAGATAATAGACAGTAACAGCAGTATACTGTAGGTAGGGGGTAAAGGATAGATAATAGACAGTAACAGCAGTATACTGTAGGTAGGGGTAAAGGATAGATAATAGACAGTAACAGCAGTATACTGTAGGTAGGGGTAAAGGATAGATAATAAACAGTAACAGCAGTATACTGTAGGTAGGGGTAGAGGATAGATAATAGACAGTAACAGCATTATAATGTAGGTAGGGGTAAAGGATAGATAATAGACAGTAACAGCAGTATACTGTAGGTAGGGGTAAAGGATAGATAATAGACAGTAACAGCAGTATACTGTAGGTAGGGGTAGAGGATAGATAATAGACAGTAACAGCAGTATACTGTAGGTAGGGGTAAAGGATAGATAATAGACAGTAACAGCAGTATACTGTAGGTAGGGGTAAAGGATAGATAATAGACAGTAACAGCAGTATACTGTAGGTAGGGGGTAAAGGATAGATAATAGACAGTAACAGCAGTATACTGTAGGTAGGGGGTAAAGGATAGATAATAGACAGTAACAGCAGTATACTGTAGGTAGAGGTAAAGGATAGATAATAGACAGTAACAGCAGTATACTGTAGGTAGGGGTAAAGGATAGATAATAGACAGTAACAGCAGTATACTGTAGGTAGGGGTAAAGGATAGATAATAGACAGTAACAGCAGTATACTGTAGGTAGGGGGTAAAGGATAGATAATAGATAGTAACAGCAGTATACTGTAGGTAGGGGTAAAGGATAGATAATAGACAGTAACAGCAGTATACTGTAGGTAGGGGGTAAAGGATAGATAATAGACAGTAACAGCAGTATACTGTAGGTAGGGGTAAAGGATAGATAATAGACAGTAACAGCAGTATACTGTAGGTAGGGGGTAAAGGATAGATAATAGACAGTAACAGCAGTATACTGTGGGTAGGGGTAAAGGATAGATACTAGGCAGTAACAGCAGTATACTGTAGGTAGGGGTAAAGGATAGATAATAGACAGTAACAGCAGTATACTGTAGGTAGGGGGTAAAGGATAGATAATAGACAGTAACAGCAGTATACTGTGGGTAGGGGTAAAGGATAGATACTAGGCAGTAACAGCAGTATACTGTAGGTAGGGGTAAAGGATAGATAATAGACAGTAACAGCAGTATACTGTAGGTAGGGGTAAAGGATAGATAATAGACAGTAACAGCAGTATACTGTAGGTAGGGGGTAAAGGATAGATAATAGACAGTAACAGCAGTATACTGTAGGTAGGGGTAAAGGATAGATAATAGACAGTAACAGCAGTATACTGTAGGTAGGGGTAAAGGATAGATAATAGGCAGTAACAGCAGTATACTGTAGGTAGGGGGTAAAGGATAGATAATAGACAGTAACAGCAGTATACTGTAGGTAGGGGTAAAGGATAGATAATAGACAGTAACAGCAGTATACTGTAGGTAGGGGTAAAGGATAGATAATAGACAGTAACAGCAGTATACTGTAGGTAGGGGTAAAGGATAGATAATAGACAGTAACAGCAGTATACTGTAGGTAGGGGTAAAGGATAGATAATAGACAGTAACAGCAGTATACTGTAGGTAGGGGTAAAGGATAGATAATAGACAGTAACAGCAGTATACTGTAGGTAGGGGTAAAGGATAGATAATAGACAGTAACAGCAGTATACTGTAGGTAGGGGTAAAGGATAGATAATAGACAGTAACAGCAGTATACTGTAGGTAGGGGGTAAAGGATAGATAATAGACAGTAACAGCAGTATACTGTAGGTAGGGGTAAAGGATAGATAATAGACAGTAACAGCAGTATACTGTAGGTAGGGGGTAAAGGATAGATAATAGACAGTAACAGCAGTATACTGTAGGTAGGGCTAAAGGATAGATAATAGACAGTAACAGCAGTATACTGTAGGTAGGGGTAAAGGATAGATAATAGACAGTAACAGCAGTATACTGTAGGTAGGGGTAAAGGATAGATAATAGACAGTAACAGCAGTATACTGTAGGTAGGGGTAAAGGATAGATAATAGACAGTAACAGCAGTATACTGTAGGTAGGGGTAAAGGATAGATAATAGACAGTAACAGCAGTATACTGTAGGTAGGGGTAAAGGATAGATAATAGACAGTAACAGCAGTATACTGTAGGTAGGGGTAAAGGATAGATAATAGACAGTAACAGCAGTATACTGTAGGTAGGGGTAAAGGATAGATAATAGACAGTAACAGCAGTATACTGTGGGTAGGGGTTAAGGATAGATAATAGACAGTAACAGCAGTATACTGTAGGTAGGGGTAAAGGATAGATACTAGGCAGTAACAGCAGTATACTGTAGGTAGGGGTAAAGGATAGATAATAGACAGTAACAACAGTATACTGTAGGTAGGGGTAAAGGATAGATAATAGACAGTAACAGCAGTATACTGTAGGTAGGGGTAAAGGATAGATAATAGACAGTAACAGCAGTATACTGTAGGTAGGGGTAAAGGATAGATAATAGACAGTAACAGCAGTATACTGTAGGTAGGGGTAAAGGATAGATAATAGACAGTAACAGCAGTATACTGTAGGTAGGGGTAAAGGATAGATAATAGACAGTAACAGCAGTATACTGTAGGTAGGGGGTAAAGGATAGATAATAGACAGTAACAGCAGTATACTGTAGGTAGAGGTAAAGGATAGATAATAGACAGTAACAGCAGTATACTGTAGGTAGGGGGTAAAGGATAGATAATAGGCAGTAACAGCAGTATACTGTAGGTAGGGGTAAAGGATAGATAATAGACAGTAACAGCAGTATACTGTAGGTAGGGGGTAAAGGATAGATAATAGATAGTAACAGCAGTATACTGTAGGTAGGGGTAAAGGATAGATAATAGACAGTAACAGCAGTATACTGTAGGTAGGGGTAAAGGATAGATAATAGACAGTAACAGCAGTATACTGTAGGTAGGGGGTAAAGGATAGATAATAGATAGTAACAGCAGTATACTGTAGGTAGGGGGTAAAGGATAGATAATAGACAGTAACAGCAGTATACTGTAGGTAGGGGTAAAGGATAGATAATAGACAGTAACAACAGTATACTGTAGGTAGGGGGTAAAGGATAGATAATAGACAGTAACAGCAGTATACTGTAGGTAGGGGTAAAGGATAGATAATAGACAGTAACAGCAGTATACTGTAGGTAGGGGTAAAGGATAGATAATAGACAGTAACAGCAGTATACTGTAGGTAGGGGGTAAAGGATAGATAATAGATAGTAACAGCAGTATACTGTAGGTAGGGGGTAAAGGATAGATAATAGACAGTAACAGCAGTATACTGTAGGTAGGGGTAAAGGATAGATAATAGACAGTAACAGCAGTATACTGTAGGTAGGGGGTAAAGGATAGATAATAGACAGTAACAGCAGTATACTGTAGGTAGGGGGTAAAGGATAGATAATAGACAGTAACAGCGTATGTGCATAAAGATTCAATGCAGATAGTCCGGGTAGCTACTTGATAAACTATTTAGCAGTCTTATGTCCTGGGGGTAGAAGCTGTTCAGGGTCCTGTTGGTTCCAGACTTGCTACATTGGTACCGCTTGCCGTGCGGAAGCAGAGAGAACAGTCTATGACTTGGGTGTCTGGATTCTGACAACGTTTAGGGCCTTCCTCTGACATCGCCTGGTATAGAGGTCCTGGATGGGAGGAGGCTTGGCCCCTGTGATGTGCAGGGCCGTACTCACCACCCTCTGTAGCACCTTAATAGTGTGGTCAGCAAAGTTTCCTTATGTAGAGATCGAAGACCGTGTGAGGACTGTGTGTTGTTCTGAATCATTGACTCTGACAGGCTTAGGGTCAGTTCCATTTCAATTCCAGTCAATTCAGTAAACCAAATACCAAATGTTCCTATTTGAAAAGCATTGAAGAGACAGGGTTAAGGTCAATACCATTTTAATTCCAGTCAATTCAGTAAGACAAATTCCATGTTTCTCATTGAAAAGCATTGAAGATAATTGGATTTTGATCCATTTTTTTTATAGATTTTCTAGTGTACTTCCTGAATCGACTGGAATTGAAATGGAATTGACCCTTAACCCCAAGGAGAGCAGTTGATATATCTCATCTTATGAACTGGGTGGTTCGAGCCCTGAATGCTGATTGGTTGACAGCCGTGGTATATCAGAACATATACCATGGGTATGACAAAACATGTATTTTTACTGCTCCAGTTACTTATAATGGCAATAAGGCACCTTTGGGGGTGTGTGGTATATAGCCAATATACCACGGCTAAGGGCTGTGTTCAGGCACTCGGCGTTGTGTCGTGCTTAAGAACAGTCCTTAGCCGTAGTACATTGGCTATTACACCACACCTCCTCCGGCCTTATTGCTGAAGTATCTCACAGACAGCTATACCGAGGTGGTTTTTTAACTCAAATGACGGAGAAAAATTAAGAAGAAAAGAAGATGAGGAATAAATAACAAAAAAAAAAGAGCCATTTTGATTGAACTCGAAAAGTTAATCCAATCCTCCAACGGGACACGAGTCAGAACGGTTATATTGACAAGACATTCAACCCCTATACATCATCCTCTCATAGGCCTATAGCTGTCAGCGCCACAGAGAGAAGACACAGCCTCTCCCTCTCTGCCAGCCATTGCCCCACTCTCGTTGGTGATATCATGGCCTCTCCAGGTCATGAGTTTATATACAGTTACTATGTGTCTTAACACGTTCCCTTTCAGTTCTACATATGGACTCTGCTACTTGTTAAAACTGAAAGGTTTTTGGCACTCCTTCTATAGCTGTCAGCTCCACAGAGAGAAGACACACGACGTACTGAAAGGACAGGTGAGACATACTGAAACGCAGAACAAGTGACGCGGTTTTGCGTTGATATTACCCACGGTACACCAGTACAATTCATTATCACACAGGGAAAGAGTTTTACACGGTTCAGAAAAGATAAGAGCAAAATAGACTAAGCAGAACAGCTAAGCAGAAAAGTTTTTGCTCGTTTGTCATCAAATACCTACACGGAGCCCACTCACAGACACAAATCTAACTTGTCTGCAGATTTGCTGAGGTACTTTAGGGGGGGGGAAGAAAGATAGTTCACCAAGAAGTGCAACCTTTACCAGAACCCAGTTTGTTCCTTCAGTGTCTCAGACTGCTTATCTTGTTGTGATAAATAACACAAGTAACTCTCTCTCTCTCTCTCTCTCTCTCTCTCTCTCTCTCTCTCTCTCTCTCTCTCTCTCTCTCTCTCTCTCTCTCTCTCTCTCTCTCTCTCTCTCTCTCTCTCTCTCTCTCTCTCTCTCTCTCTCTCTCTCTCTCTCTCTCTCTCTCTCTCTCTCTCTCTCTCTCTCTCTCTCTCTCTCTCTCTCTCTCTCTCTCTCTCTCTCTACTATGAGAGGAGGAGAACAGGAGAAGAGAGAAGAGCTGTGATAACACTGAGTCCATCTCTTCTAGTTTGTTGTTTGGTCTTTATTGGAAAAGGAGGAGGAGTACAGGAGGCGAGGGGAGACAAACTCTTCCAGTTTGTTGGTCATGCTACAACACCTCTCCTGAGTCTACAACATCTCAATACATATCTCAATTAATCTATCCTAATCTCTAAATGATGCAGAAAAATTAATCCATGCTTTTGTTACTTGTAGGTTAGACTACTGCAATGCTCTACTTTCCGGCTACCCGGATAAAGCACTAAATAAACTTCAGTTAGTGCTAAATACGGCCGCTAGAATCCTGACTAGAACCAAAAACATTTGATCATATTACTCCAGTGCTAGCCTCTCTACACTGGCTTCCTGTTAAGGCAAGGGCTGATTTCAAGGTTTTACTGCTAACCTACAAAGCATTGCATGGGCTTGCTCCTACCTATCTTTACGATTTGGTCCTGCCGTACACACCTACACGTACGCTACGGTCACAAGACGCAGGCCTCCTAATTGTCCCTAGAATTTCTAAGCAAACAGCTGGAGGCAGGGCTTTCTCCTATAGAGCTCCATTTTTATGGAATGGTCTGCCTACCCATGTGAGAGACGCAGACTCGGTCTCAACATTTAAGTCTTCACTGAAGACTCAACTCTTCAGTGGGTCATATGATTGAGTGTAGGCTCAGGAGTGTGAAGGTGAATGGAAAGGCTCTGGAGCAACGAACCGCCCTTGCTGTCTCTGCCTGGCCGGTTCCCCTCTTTCCACTGGGATTCTCTGCCTCTAACCCTATTACAGGGGCTGAGTCACTGGCTTACTAGGACTCTTTCATACCGTCCCTAGGAGGGGTGCGTCACTTGAGTGGGTTGAGTCACTGATGTGATCTTCCTGTCTGGGTTGGCGCCCCCCCTTGGGTTGTGCCGTGGCGGAGATCTTTGTGGGCTATACTCAGCCTTGTCTCAGGATGGTAAGTTGGTGGTTGAAGATATCCCTCTTGTGGTGTGGGGGCTGTGCTTTGGCAAAGTGGGTGGGGTTATATCCTTCATGTTTGGCCCTGTCCGGAGGTGTCCTCGGATGGGGCCACAGTGTCTCCTGACCCCTCCTGTCTCAGCCTCCAGTATTTATGCTGCAGTAGTTCATGTGTCGGGAGGCTAGAGTCAGTTTGTTATATCTGGAGTACTTCTCCTGTCCTATTCGGTGTCCTGTGTGAATTTAAGTACGCTCTCTCTAATTCTCTCTTTCTCTCTTTCTTTCTCTCTCTCGGAGGACCTGAGCCCTAGGACCATGCCTTAGGACGACATGGCATGATGACTCCTTGCTGTCCCCAGTCCACCTTGCCGTGCTGCTGCTCTAGTTTCAACTGTTCTGCCTGCGGCTATGGAACCCTGACCTGTTCACCGGACGTGCTACCTGTCCCAGACCTGCTGTTTTCAACTCTCTAGAGACAGCAGGAGTGGTAGAGACACTCTTAATGATCGGCTATGAAAAGCCAACTGACATTTACTCCTGAGGTGCTGACTTGCTGCACCCTCGACAACTACTGTGATTATTATTATTTGACCATGCTGGTCATTTTTGAACATTTGAACATCTTGGCCATGTTCTGTTATAATCTCCACCCGGCACAGCCAGAAGAGGACTGGCCACCCCTCATAGCCTGGTTCCTCTCTAGGTTTCTTCCTAGGTTTTGGCCTTTCTAGGGATTTTTCCTAGCCACCGTGCTTCTACACCTGCATTGCTTGCTGTTTGGGGTTTTAGGCTGGGTTTCTGTACAGCACTTTGAGATATCAGCTGATGTAAGAAGGGCTTTACAAATACATTTGATTTGATTTAGTCTACAACATCTCAATACATCTCTGTTAATCTCTATTGATCTCTAGTCTTCAAAATGTCATATATATCTGTTAATATCTATTGATCTCTAGTCTACAACATCTCAATATATCTCTGTTAATCTCTATTGATTTCTAGTCTACAACATCTCAATACATGTCTATATTAATCTCTAATGATCTCTAGTCTACAACATCTCAATATGTCTCTGTTAATCTCTATTGATTTCTAGTCTACAACATCTCAATACATCTCTGTTAATCTCTATTGATCTCTAGTCTACAACATCTCAATATATCTCTGTTAATCTCTATTGATTTCTAGTCTACAACATCTCAATACATGTCTATATTAATCTCTAATGATCTCTAGTCTACAACATCTCAATATGTCTCTGCTAATCTCTATTGATTTCTAGTCTACAACATCTCAATACATGCCTATATTAATCTCTAATGATCTCTAGTCTACAACATCTCAATATATCTCTGCTAATCTCTATTGATTTCTAGTCTACAACATCTCAATACATGCCTATATTAATCTCTAATGATCTCTAGTCTACAACATCTCAATATATCTCTGCTAATCTCTATTGATTTCTAGTCTACAACATCTCAATACATGCCTATATTAATCTCTAATGATCTCTAGTCTACAACATCTCAATATATCTCTGCTAATCTCTATTGATTTCTAGTCTACAACATCTCAATACATGTCTATATTAATCTCTAATGATCTCTAGTCTACAACATCTCAATACATATCTCTGTGTGTCACGATTCATTTCTACTGCTCTTTGACAAAGTGGCTCTCGTCAACCGAAGATAACTTTATAGGGAACCGGCTTATCATTTGAGACATATGTCCTAAGGGATCTGTACAGCAGCTGAAACGAGTGGCAGGTCGGCTAGCGCTTAGAGCATTGGGCCAGTAACTGAGAGGTTGCTGGTTCTAATACCCGAGCCGACAAGGTGGGAAATCTGTCAAAGTGTCTTTGAGCAAGGCACTTATCCCTGACACATCTCACAGCAACTATCTGGTGGAGATTTCCTTTTTAAGTTTTACTGTAAATGGAGCATTTACTGATCTGGCCACTGAGTTGAATATGGAGATGTGTAATATACTGTACATACAGTACCTCATAGGCAGAGCAGATGGGTGAACGTTTTGATTTTTGGAACTAGGAACTACACAACTGATTCATATAACAAACTCAGGGTCCCCAGGACTGCCTCACCCCTTAGGGTCCCCAGGACTGCTGTACCCCTTAGGGTTCCCAGGACTGCCTCACCCCTTAGGGTCCCAGGACTGCCTCACCCCTTAGGGTCCCCAGGACTGCCTCACCCCTTAGGGTCCCCAGGACTGCCTCACCCCTTAGGGTCCCAGGACTGCCTCACCCCTTAGGGTCCCAGGACTGCTGCACTCCTTAGGGTCTCCAGGACTGCTGCACCCCTTAGGGTCTCCAGGACTGAGTTGGGAACTATGTTCTAATCCTTCAACCAGACCTTGTTTACTCTAGTATGTCTGTTTCTAAGGATTTAAAGGCCCCGTTGATATAGAGAGCAGGTCAGAGACGCTCGACGGAAGGTTCTATTAGGTCATTTTAATAACACACAACCCATCTACTCAGCTGACTAAACATGATGTTTCTCCCCCTCTCTCTCTCTCCCTCTCCCTCTCTCCCTCTCTCTCTCTCTCTCTCTCTCGCTCCCTCGCTCGCTCCCTCGCTCCCTCCCTCGCTCCCTCCCTCCCTCCCTCCCTCTCTCTCCATCCACCCATCGGGGAGTCAGGAGCTCTGTCAGTGTGATATGAACCAACACTAATATCCTCATGATGAATAGATTCCATTGAAGCTCCATTACAAAGACAGATGCTAGGTCCCAAATGGAACCATATTCACTACATAGTATGCTACTTATGGGCCCCTGGTCAAAAGTAGTGCACTACATAGGGAATATGATGCCATTTGGGACATAACAGAAGAGAACCACAGAACAAAAGAAAACACCTAATGCTTGATTTCCTGTAGAGATTAATGGAACACCCAATACTATCCATGGTAGCAATTGTAATAATGGAACACCCAATACTATCCATGGTAGCAATTGTAATAATGGAACACCCAATACTATCCATGGTAGAGATTGTAATAATGGAACACCCAATACTATCCATGGTAGCAATTGTAATAATGGAACACCCAATACTATCCATGGTAGCAATTGTAATACTGGAACACCCAATACTATCCATGGTAGCGATTGTAATAATGGAACACCCAATACTATCCATGGTAGCAATTGTAATAATGGAACACCCAATACTATCCATGGTAGCAATTGTAATAATGGAACACCCAATACTATCCATGGTAGCGATTGTAATAATGGAACACCCAATACTATCCATGGTAGCAATTGTAATAATGGAACACCCAATACTATCCATGGTAGGGATTGTAATAATGGAACACCCAATACTATCCATGGTAGCGATTGTAATAATGGAACACCCAATACTATCCATGGTAGCGATTGTAATAATGGAACACCCAATACTATCCATGGTAGCAATTGTAATAATGGAACACCCAATACTATCCATGGTAGCAATTGTAATTAAATAAAAAAAACAGGAAAATAATCAAATACAACAATTGATCAAGAAATAATCTACAAATACACTATACCATTCAAGATAGGGAATGTTGTAAAATAATTAGTATTCCAATTAGTACTTAATTAGTACTTATGATAGTATTTATAAATATATATTGCATAATAATGTGGACACTTAATTTGAAGGATTGCTACCTATAACCAGGACTGGCATTTTTCTTGTTCTTGATTTTACTTATTTTATAATAAGGCCGTAACAGGAAAAAGGGGTCTGAATCCTTTACGAAGACAATCTATATATCCTGTTCATGTGGACAGAGAATGGAAACTGGAAATGATGCAGACAATTACATTGATAGAAGCCCCAATCTATCTGTAACATAAAAGCTGATCTACCCCTAAATAAAACCATACAGAAACAATGTGAATCAGTCACGTTACATAATACACACATTGCTGTGTGTCTGGAGGGGGGGGGAGGTGGAAGTGTGTGTGTGTGTGTGTGTGTGTGTGTGTGTGTGCATGTGTGTGTGTGTGTGTGTGTGTGTGCATGTGTGTGTGTTTGTGTGTGTGTGTGTGTGTGTGTGCATGTGTGTGTGTTTGTGTGTGTGTGTGTGTGTGTGTGTGTGTGTGTGTGTGTGTGTGTGTGTGTGTGTGTGTGTGTGTGCATGTGTGTGTGTTTGTGTGTGTGTGTGTGTGTGTGTGTGTGTGTGTGTGTGTGTGTGTGTGTGTGTGTGTGCATGTGTGGTGTGTTTGTGTGTGCATTGTGTGTGTGTTTGTGTGTGCGCTGTGTGTGTGTATGTGTGTGTGTCTGTGTGTCTGTGTCTGTGTGGTGTGTGTGTGTGCGTAGGGATGTTTTGTGTGTGTGTGTGTGTGTGTGTGTGTGTGTGTGTGTGTGTGTGTGTGTGTGTGGACGAGTCTGAAGCCTGGGAGAGCTGGGTCTGGCTCTATACAAGTGCAGCCTCCAGACATCGATGTGAACAGAATAGGTCTGGGTGGGAGTGTGAAGAGAACAGACGACAAGGTAGGAACGTAGTAAATGGCTGTCTGCTGGTTCAGAATAGAAACATAGAAATGAACAAATGCCGGAGTTTTCTATCAAGCTGTCTGTGTTTTCTCTGTAGTTCTCTCTAATTAGAGAAGTCAGACCCATCTAGCCAGACAGTCGTACATTTAATCTCAGTATGAAATATTAATACAATAGGCACACTGTGTTACTAGTCACTTCTTGCTTGATATGGCTGTTGAATGTAATATTTTCCTGGAAGTACTGCGTGTAATAACCAAATATATGTTAAATAAATAAATTAATACAACTTTTAAATGAGACAATCTGTGGTGTTTACATCCAACACCTTTTAGACTCAATTAATTATATGTACCCATTGGTTGTTGGGGAACGTAACTTAAAATTGCCTCATGAATTTAGTTCAACTGTCACACTCCCATCAGAAACCCAAAATAGAAGCTTGTTCTCCTTCAATGTTTGTAAACATTGTATATGTAAACAAACACTGGTTAAAACTATAATGTCGATATCATGGATGGTCAGTCCTGTATAGCCTCATAAACATGGTTATAACTATAATGTTGATATCATGGATGGTCAGTCCTGTATAGCCTCATAAACATGGTTATAACTATAATGTCGATATCATGGATGGTCAGTCCTGTATAGCCTCATAACATGGTTATAACTATAATGTTGATATCATGGATGGTCAGTCCTGTATAGCCTCATAAACATGGTTATAACTATAATGTCGATATCATGGATGGTCAGTCCTGTATAGCCTCATAACATGGTTATAACTATAATGTTGATATCATGGATGGTCAGGCCTTGGATCTATAGCTCTGTGCATGACTTTGTAGCGAGAGGTTACATTACTCCAGCCAAAAAGCAGGTGTGCGCTTTGTTAATTGTTTCATCTGCTGATCGCAGCTCTGAGGGACATCCTTTGACAAGGTTCAAATGTAGACATTGAATTTTGAAGTCAGAAATTGTTTTTTAGTTTAGTTTAGTAAGAAGAAAAACATGACTTCCATGATTTTAGCTTGAGGATGATTGAATGAATATGAAATAATTTATAGTCCAAGGTGCATGAAGATAAATGCTCACATCCCTTGACCTCAAGCCTAATAACAAACCCCATAGGCTAAGGCTTCAAACACTACCGTACCGAGCAGTTCAACAACGACTGACTCAATAGCCCACGACTAGTCTAAGAGCAAATTATAATGAGATTGCGTTAGAGCTCTCTTTCTCACCCCCCCCTCTCTTTCTCCTCGCCGCTCCCCCCCCCCCTCTTTCTCCTCGCCGCCCCCCCCCCTCTCTCTCTCTCTCTCTCTCTCTCTCTCTCTCTCTCTCTCTCTCTCTCTCTCTCTCTCTCTCTCTCTCTCTCTCTCTCTCTCTCTCTCTCTCTCTCTCTCTCTCTCTCTCTCTCTCTCTCTCTCTCTCTCTCTCTCTCTCTCTCTCGCCATCCCCATGTCTCCTTAACAACGCAGTGTACAGGACCAATTAAATATAGAGATCTCTCTCTACACTTGAGGGCTGTCTGATGGTAGTGTGTGTGTGTGTGTGTTAGTCGGCATCCTAAATTTAACCCTGTTCCCTACACACTGCACTACGGTTGACTTGGGCCCATAGGAAATCCTGTCAAAAGTAGTGTACAGGTGATGAAATAGGGGTGCCATTTGACTGGCAGAGTAATACGGTAAAGTCCTTACAGACTACAGACTACAGCTGCTGTCAGAGGATGTGTACAGGATACACCAGATGTACGACTGTTCATATGTAGGCCACTGTCTCCTCCTCTACTACTGGGGTAACTGTATAGAACACAACATGGAGATTAATACAGTGTAGAACACAACATGGAGACTAGTAGAGTATAGAACACAACATGGAGATTAATACAGTATAGAACACAACATGGAGACTAGTAGAGTACTATACTGTATAGAACACAACATGGAGACTAGTAGAGTACTATACTGTATAGAACACAACATGGAGACTAGTAGAGTACTATACTGTATAGAACACAACATGGAGACTAGTATAGTATAGAACACAACATGGAGACTAGTAGAGTACTATACTGTATAGAACACAACATGGAGACTAGTATAGTACTATACTGTATAGAACACAACATGGAGACTAGTATAGTACTGTACTGTATATAACACAACATGGAGACTAATATAGTATAGAACACAACATGGAGACTAGTATAGTACTGTACTGTATATAACACAACATGGAGACTAGTATAGTACTGTACTGTATATAACACAACATGGAGACTAGTATAGTACTGTACTATATAGAACACAACATGGAGACTAATATAGTATAGAACACAACATGGAGACTAGTATAGTACTGTACTATATAGAACACAACATGGAGACTAATATAGTAGTGTACTGTATAGAACACAACATGGAGACTAGTATAGTACTGTACTGTATAGAACACAACATGGAGACTAATATAGTACTGTACTGTATAGAACACAACATGGAGACTAGTATAGTACTGTACTGTATAGAACACAACATGGAGACTAATATAGTATAGAACACAACATGGAGACTAGTATAGTACTGTACTATATAGAACACAACATGGAGACTAATATAGTAGTGTACTGTATAGAACACAACATGGAGACTAGTATATTACTGTACAGTATAGAACACAACATGGAGACTAATATAGTACTGTACTGTATAGAACACAACATGGAGACTAATATAGTAGCGTACTGTATAGAACACAACATGGAGACTAATATAGTATAGAACACAACAAGGAGACTAATATAGTATAGAACACAACATGGAGACTAGTATAGTACTGTACTGTATAGAACACAACATGGAGACTAATATAGTACTGTACTGTATAGAACACAACATGGAGACTAGTATAGTACTGTACTGTATAGAACACAACATGGAGACTAATATAGTATAGAACACAACATGGAGACTAGTATAGTACTGTACTATATAGAACACAACATGGAGACTAATATAGTAGTGTACTGTATAGAACACAACATGGAGACTAGTATAGTACTGTACTGTATAGAACACAACATGGAGACTAGTATAGTACTGTACTGTATAGAACACAACATGGAGACTAGTATAGTACTGTACTGTATAGAACACAACATGGAGAATAATATAGTATAGAACACAACATGGAGACTAGTATAGTACTGTACTGTATAGAACACAACATGGAGACTAGTATAGTACTGTACTGTATAGAACACAACATGGAGACTAGTATAGTACTGTACTGTATAGAACACAACATGGAGACTAATATAGTACTGTACTGTATAGAACACAACATGGAGACTAATATAGTAGTGTACTGTATAGAACACAACATGGAGACTAGTATAGTACTGTACTGTATAGAACACAACATGGAGACTAGTATAGTACTGTACTGTATAGAACACAACATGGAGACTAGTATAGTACTGTACTGTATAGAACACAACATGGAGAATAATATAGTATAGAACACAACATGGAGACTAGTATAGTACTGTACTGTATAGAACACAACATGGAGACTAGTATAGTACTGTACTGTATAGAACACAACATGGAGACTAATATAGTATAGAACACAACATGGAGACTAATATAGTATAGAACACAACATGGAGACTAGTATAGTACTGTACTGTATAGAACACAACATGGAGACTAGTATAGTACTGTACTGTATAGAACACAACATGGAGACTAATATAGTACTGTACTGTATAGAACACAACATGGAGACTAATATAGTACTGTACTGTATAGAACACAACATGGAGACTAATATAGTATAGAACACAACATTGAGACTAGTATAGTACTGTACTGTATAGAACACAACATGGAGACTATTATAGTACTGTACTGTATAGAACACAACATGGAGACTAATATAGTACTGTACTGTATAGAACACAACATGGAGACTAATATAGTACTGTACTGTATATAACACAACATGGAGACTAATATAGTATAGAACACAACATGGAGACTAATATAGTACTGTACTGTATAGAACACAACATGGAGACTAATATAGTACTGTACTGTATATAACACAACATGGAGACTAGTATAGTACTTTACTGTATAGAACACAACATGGAGACTAATATAGTATAGAACACAACATGGAGACTACTATAGTACTGTACTGTATAGAACACAACATGGAGACTAATATAGTATAGAACACAACATGGAGACTAATATAGTATAGAACACAACATGGAGACTAATATAGTACTGTACTGTATAGAACACAACATGGAGACTAGTATAGTACTGTACTGTATAGAACACAACATGGAGACTAGTATAGTACTGTACTATATAGAACACAACATGGAGACTAATATAGTACTGTACTGTATAGAACACAACATGGAGACTAATATAGTATAGAACACAACATGGAGACTAATATAGTATAGAACACAACATGGAGACTAATATAGTATAGAACACAACATGGAGACTAGTATAGTACTGTACTGTATAGAACACAACATGGAGACTAGTACAGTACTGTACTATATAGAACACAACATGGAGACGAATATAGTACTGTACTGTATAGAACACAACATGGAGACTAGTATAGTATAGAACACAACATGGAGACTAGTATAGTACTGTACTGTATAGAACACAACATGGAGACTAGTATAGTATAGAACACAACATGGAGACTAATATAGTATAGAACACAACATGGAGACTAATATAGTATAGAACACAACATGGAGACTAGTATAGTACTGTACTGTATAGAACACAACATGGAGACTAGTACAGTACTGTACTATATAGAACACAACATGGAGACGAATATAGTACTGTACTGTATAGAACACAACATGGAGACTAGTATAGTATAGAACACAACATGGAGACTAGTATAGTACTGTACTGTATAGAACACAACATGGAGACTAATATAGTAGTGTACTGTATAGAACACAACATGGAGACTAGTATAGTACTGTACTGTATAGAACACAACATGGAGACTAATATAGTACTGTACTGTATATAACACAACATGGAGACTAATATAGTATAGAACACAACATGGAGACAAATATAGTACTGTACTGTATAGAACACAACATGGAGACTAGTATAGTACTGTACTGTATAGAACACAACATGGAGACTAATATAGTACTGTACTGTATATAACACAACATGGAGACTAATATAGTATAGAACACAACATGGAGACTAATATAGTACTGTACTGTATAGAACACAACATGGAGACTAGTATAGTATTGTACTGTATGGAACACAACATGGAGACTAATACAGTATAGAACACAACATGGAGACTAGTATAGTATAGAACACAACATGGAGACTAATACAGTATAGAACACAACATGGAGACTAGTATAGTACTGTACTGTATAGAACACAACATGGAGACTAATATAGTACTGTACTGTATAGAACACAACATGGAGACTAATATAGTATAGAGCACAACATGGAGACTAATACTGTATAGAACACAACATGGAGACTAATACAGTATAGAACACAACATGGAGACTAGTATAGTACTGTACTGTATAGAACACAACATGGAGACTAATATAGTATTGTACTGTATAGAACACAACATGGATACTAATATAGTATAGAACACAACATGGAGACTAATACTGTATAGAACACAACATGGAGACTAATATAGTATTGTCCTGTATAGAACAGAACATGGAGACTAATACTGTATAGAACACAACATGGAGACTAATATAGTATTGTACTGTAAAGAACACAACAAGGAGACTAATATAGTACTGTACTGTATAGAACACAACATGGAGACTAATATAGTACTGTACTGTATATAACACAACATGGAGACTAATATAGTATAGAACACAACATGGAGACTAATATAGTACTGTACTGTATAGAACACAACATGGAGACTAATATAGTATTGTACTGTATAGAACACAACATGGAGACTAGTATAGTACTGTACTGTATAGAACACAACATGGAGACTAATATAGTACTGTACTGTATATAACACAACATGGAGACTAGTATAGTACTGTAATGTATAGAACACAACATGGAGACTAATATAGTACTGTACTGTATATAACACAACATGGAGACTAATATAGTATAGAACACAACATGGAGACTAGTATAGTACTGTAATGTATAGAACACAACATGGAGACTAATATAGTATAGAACACAACATGGAGACTAGTATAGTACTGTACTGTATAGAACACAACATGGAGACTAATATAGTATAGAACACAACAAGGAGACTAGTATAGTACTGTACTGTATAGAACACAACAAGGAGACTAGTATAGTACTGTACTGTATAGAGCACAACATGGAGACTAACATAGTATAGAACACAACATGGAGACTAGTATAGTACTGTACTGTATAGAACACAACATGGAGACTAGTATAGTACTGTACTGTATAGAACACAACATGGAGACTAATATAGTATAGAACACAACAAGGAGACTAGTATAGTACTGTACTGTATAGAACACAACATGGAGACTAATATAGTATAGAACACAACAAGGAGACTAGTATAGTACTGTAATGTATAGAACACAACATGGAGACTAATATAGTACTGTACTGTATAGAACACAACATGGAGACTAATGTAGTACTGTACTGTATAGAGCACAACATGGAGACTAACATAGTATAGAACACAACATGGAGACTAATATAGTATAGAACACAACATGGAGACTAACATAGTATAGAACACAACAAGGAGACTCATATAGTATAGAACACAACATGGAGACTAGTATAGTACTGTACTGTATAGAACACAACATGGAGACTAGTATAGTACTGTACTGTATAGAACACAACATGGAGACTAATATAGTACTGCACTGTATAGAACACAACATGGAGACTAATATAGTACTGTACTGTATAGAACACAACATGGAGACTAATATAGTATAGAACACAACAAGGAGACTAATACTGTATAGAACACAACATGGAGACTAATATAGTATAGAACACAACAAGGAGACTAATATAGTACTGTACTGTATAGAACACAACATGGAGACTAATATAGTACTGTACTGTATATAACACAACATGGAGACTAATATAGTATAGAACACAACATGGAGACTAATATAGTACTGTACTGTATAGAACACAACATGGAGACTAATATAGTATTGTACTGTATAGAACACAACATGGAGACTAGTATAGTACTGTACTGTATAGAACACAACATGGAGACTAATATAGTACTGTACTGTATATAACACAACATGGAGACTAGTATAGTACTGTAATGTATAGAACACAACATGGAGACTAGTATAGTACTGTACTGTATAGAACACAACATGGAGACTAATATAGTATAGAACACAACAAGGAGACTAGTATAGTACTGTACTGTATAGAACACAACAAGGAGACTAGTATAGTACTGTACTGTATAGAGCACAACATGGAGACTAACATAGTATAGAACACAACATGGAGACTAGTATAGTACTGTACTGTATAGAACACAACATGGAGACTAGTATAGTACTGTACTGTATAGAACACAACATGGAGACTAATATAGTATAGAACACAACAAGGAGACTAGTATAGTACTGTACTGTATAGAACACAACATGGAGACTAATATAGTATAGAACACAACAAGGAGACTAGTATAGTACTGTAATGTATAGAACACAACATGGAGACTAATATAGTACTGTACTGTATAGAACACAACATGGAGACTAATGTAGTACTGTACTGTATAGAGCACAACATGGAGACTAACATAGTATAGAACACAACATGGAGACTAATATAGTATAGAACACAACATGGAGACTAACGTAGTATAGAACACAACAAGGAGACTCATATAGTATAGAACACAACATGGAGACTAGTATAGTACTGTACTGTATAGAACACAACATGGAGACTAGTATAGTACTGTACTGTATAGAACACCACATGGAGACTAATATAGTACTGCACTGTATAGAACACAACATGGAGACTAATATAGTACTGTACTGTATAGAACACAACATGGAGACTAATATAGTATAGAACACAACAAGGAGACTAATACTGTATAGAACACAACATGGAGACTAATATAGTATAGAACACAACAAGGAGACTAGTATAGTACTGTACTGTATAGAACACAACATGGAGACTAATATAGTACTGTACTGTATAGAACACAACATGGAGACTAATATAGTACTGTACTGTATAGAACACAACATGGAGACTAGTATAGTACTGTACTGTATAGAACACAACATGGAGACTAATATAGTATAGAACACAACAAGGAGACTAGTATAGTAATGTAATGTATAGAACACAACATGGAGACTAGTATAGTATTGTACTGTATGGAACACAACATGGAGACTAATACAGTATAGAACACAACATGGAGACACAACATGGAGACTAATATAGTAATGTACTGTATATAACACAACATGGAGACTAATATAGTACTGTACTGTATATAACACAACATGGAGACTAATATAGTATAGAACACAACATGGAGACTAATATAGTACTGTACTGTATAGAACACAACATGGAGACTAGTATAGTATTGTACTGTATGGAACACAACATGGAGACTAATACAGTATAGAACACAACATGGAGACTAGTATAGTATAGAACACAACATGGAGACTAATACAGTATAGAACACAACATGGAGACTAGTATAGTACTGTACTGTATAGAACACAACATGGAGACTAATATAGTACTGTACTGTATAGAACACAACATGGAGACTAATATAGTATAGAGCACAACATGGAGACTAATGCTGTATAGAACACAACATGGAGACTAATACAGTATAGAACACAACATGGAGACTAGTATAGTACTGTACTGTATAGAACACAACATGGAGACTAATATAGTATTGTACTGTATAGAACACAACATGGATACTAATATAGTATAGAACACAACATGGAGACTAATACTGTATAGAACACAACATGGAGACTAATATAGTATTGTCCTGTATAGAACAGAACATGGAGACTAATACTGTATAGAACACAACATGGAGACTAATATAGTATTGTACTGTATAGAACACAACAAGGAGACTAATATAGTACTGTACTGTATAGAACACAACATGGAGACTAATATAGTACTGTACTGTATATAACACAACATGGAGACTAATATAGTATAGAACACAACATGGAGACTAATATAGTACTGTACTGTATAGAACACAACATGGAGACTAATATAGTATTGTACTGTATAGAACACAACATGGAGACTAGTATAGTACTGTACTGTATAGAACACAACATGGAGACTAATATAGTACTGTACTGTATATAACACAACATGGAGACTAGTATAGTACTGTAATGTATAGAACACAACATGGAGACTAATATAGTACTGTACTGTATATAACACAACATGGAGACTAATATAGTATAGAACACAACATGGAGACTAGTATAGTACTGTAATGTATAGAACACAACATGGAGACTAATATAGTATAGAACACAACATGGAGACTAGTATAGTACTGTACTGTATAGAACACAACATGGAGACTAATATAGTATAGAACACAACAAGGAGACTAGTATAGTACTGTACTGTATAGAACACAACAAGGAGACTAGTATAGTACTGTTCTGTATAGAACACAACATGGAGACTAATATAGTATAGAACACAACAAGGAGACTAGTATAGTACTGTACTGTATAGAACACAACATGGAGACTAATATAGTATAGAACACAACAAGGAGACTAGTATAGTACTGTAATGTATAGAACACAACATGGAGACTAATATAGTACTGTACTGTATAGAACACAACATGGAGACTAATGTAGTACTGTACTGTATAGAGCACAACATGGAGACTAACATAGTATAGAACACAACATGGAGACTAATATAGTATAGAACACAACATGGAGACTAACATAGTATAGAACACAACAAGGAGACTCATATAGTATAGAACACAACATGGAGACTAGTATAGTACTGTACTGTATAGAACACAACATGGAGACTAGTATAGTACTGTACTGTATAGAACACAACATGGAGACTAATATTAGTACTGCACTGTATAGAACACAACATGGAGACTAATATAGTATAGAACACAACAAGGAGACTAATACTGTATAGAACACAACATGGAGACTAATATAGTATAGAACACAACAAGGAGACTAGTATAGTACTGTACTGTATAGAACACAACATGGAGACTAATATAGTACTGTACTGTATAGAACACAACATGGAGACTAATATAGTACTGTACTGTATAGAACACAACATGGAGACTAGTATAGTACTGTACTGTATAGAACACAACATGGAGACTAATATAGTATAGAACACAACAAGGAGACTAGTATACACTGTATACACAACATGGAGACTAATATAGTACTGTACTGTATAGAACACAACATGGAGACTAATATAGTATAGAACACAACAAGGAGACTAATACTGTATAGAACACAACATGGAGACTAATATAGTATAGAACACAACAAGGAGACTAGTATAGTACTGTACTGTATAGAACACAACATGGAGACTAATATAGTACTGTACTGTATAGAACACAACATGGAGACTAATATAGTACTGTACTGTATAGAACACAACATGGAGACTAGTATAGTACTGTACTGTATAGAACACAACATGGAGACTAATATAGTATAGAACACAACAAGGAGACTAGTATAGTACTGTAATGTATAGAACACAACATGGAGACTAATATAGTATAGAACACAACAAGGAGACTAGTATAGTACTGTACTGTATAGAACACAACATGGAGACTAATATAGTACTGTACTGTATAGAACACAACATGGAGACAATATAGTACTGTACTGTATAGAACACAACATGGAGACTAATACAGTGTAGAACACAACAAGGAGACTAATATAGTATAGAACACAACATGGAGACTAGTATAGTATAGAACACAACATGGAGACTAGTATAGTACTGTACTGTATAGAACACAACATGGAGACTAATATAGTACTGTACTGTATAGAACACAACATGGAGACTAATATAGTACTGTACTGTATAGAACACAACATGGAGACTAATATAGTATAGAACACAACAAGGAGATTAGTATAGTACTGTAATGTATAGAACACAACATGGAGACTAATATAGTACTGTACTGTATAGAACACAACATGGAGACTAATATAGTACTGTACTGTATAGAACACAACATGGAGACTAATACAGTATAGAACACAACAAGGAGACTAATATAGTATTGTACTGTATAGAACACAACATGGAGACTAATATAGTACTGTACTGTATAGAACACAACATGGAGACTAATATAGTACTGTACTGTATAGAACACAACATGGAGACTAATATAGTACTGTACTGTATAGAACACAACATGGAGACTAATATAGTACTGTACTGTATAGAACACAACATGGAGACTAGTATAGTACTGTACTGTATAGAACACAACATGGAGACTAATATAGTATAGAACACAACAAGGAGACTAGTATAGTACTGTACTGTATAGAACACAACATGGAGACTTATATAGTACTGTACTGTATAGAACACAACATGGAGACTAATATAGTATAGAACACAACATGGAGACTAGTATAGTACTGTACTGTATAGAACATAAGATGGAGACTAATACTGTATAGAACACAACATGGAGACTAATATAGTATAGAACACATCATGGAGACTAATATAGTATTGTACTGTATTGAACACAACATGGAGACTAGTATAGTACTGTACTGTATAGAACACAACATGGAGACTAATATAGTACTGTACTGTATAGAACACAACATGGAGACTAGTATAGTACTGTACTGTATAGAACACAACATGGAGACTAATATAGTACTGTACTGTATAGAACACAACATGGAGACTTATATAGTATAGAACACAACAGCAGTCCCCATCCCTGTTGTTCCATCTACAGTGACAGTCCTCATCCCTGTTGTTCCATCTACAGTGACAGTCCTCATCCCTGTTGGTCCATCTACAGTGGCAGTCCTCATCCCTGTTGTTCCATCTACCATAGAAGTCCTCATCCCTGTTGTTCCATCAGCAATGGCAGTCCTCATCCCTGTTATTCCATCTACCGTTGCAGTCCTCATCCCTGTTGTTCCATCTACCATAGCAGTCCTCATCCCTGTTGTTCCATCTACCATAGCAGTCCTCATTCCTGTTGTTCCATCTACCGTGGCAGTCCTCATTCCTGTTGTTCCATCTACCATAGAAGTCCTCATTCCTGTTGTTCAATCTACCGTGGCAGTCCTCATTCCTGTTGTTCCATCTACCGTGGCAGTCCTCATTCCTGTTGTTCCATCTACCATAGAAGTCCTCATTCCTGTTGTTCCATCTACCATAGAAGTCCTCATCCCTGTTGTTCCATCTACCGTGACAGTCCTCATCCCTGTTATTCCATCTACTGTGGCAGTCCTCAATCCTGTTGTTGCATCTACAGTGACAGTACTCATCCCTGTTGTTACATCTACCGTGGCAGTCCTCATCCCTGTTGTTCCATCAGCAATGGCAGTCCTCATTCCTGTTGTTCCATCTACCGTGGCAGTCCTCATTCCTGTTGTTCCATCTACAGTGGCAGTCCTCATCCCTGTTATTCCATCTACTGTGGCAGTCCTCAATCCTGTTGTTGCATCTACAGTGACAGTACTCATCCCTGTTGTTACATCTACAGTGACAGTCCTCATCCCTGTTGTTCCATCTACAGTGACAGTCCTCATCCCTGTTATTCCATCTACTGTGGCAGTCCTCAATCCTGTTGTTGCATCTACAGTGACAGTACTCATCCCTGTTGTTACATCTACCGTGGCAGTCCTCATCCCTGTTGTTCCATCAGCAATGGCAGTCCTCATTCCTGTTGTTCCATCTACCGTGGCAGTCCTCATTCCTGTTGTTCCATCTACAGTGGCAGTCCTCATTCCTGATGTTCCATCTACCGTGGCAGTCCTCATTCCTGATGATCCATCTACCGTGGCAGTCCTCATTCCTGTTGCTCAATCTACGACGGCTCACCTAATTTAGTTCACAGGGCCACTTGAATCACCAAAGAACACATAGGCCGGGGCAACATTCATTATGAACTAGAGTTTATAGGCATTTATTTCTGTAGGGCTAACTGGAGCTTCTGTGGGCACTCAGCACGGGTGTATGTAAGGAGCAGTCAGAACTCAAATTGAATAAGTGAGACAGGAAGGGGAGTTTAGTGAGAAGAACTGTGTGATGCTTGGCTTGGTTTCTTTTTTTGTTGTGTCCCGCAAATGCACATGTACAAACTGAACACTTGAGTCAAAGCATATGAACGTCGTCTCCAAGACGACATGTCACTAGCCTTTTTCGCGGCAGCCACAAAGCACATTCCACCAAATAGTTTTTTGTTTTGGAAAAAAATTAATAAATCTGATTAAAGATGGAACTTTGACATCCTGTGGCGTTATCAATGACTATCCCTAGGCACTACATAAGACATGTGGTCCATAGCACTACATAAGACATGTGGTCCCTAGCACTACATAAGACATGTGGTCCATAGCACTACATAAGACATGTGGTCCATAGGCACTACATAAGACATGTGGTCCATAGCACTACATAAGACATGTGGTCCATAGGCACTACATAAGACATGTGGTCCATAGCACTACATAAGACATGTGGTCCATAGCACTACATAAGACATGTGGTCCATAGCACTACATAAGACATGTGGTCCCTAGCACTACATAAGACATGTGGTCCATAACACTACATAAGACATGTGGTCCATAGGCACTACATAAGACATGTGGTCCATAGCACTACATAAGACATGTGGTCCATAGGCACTACATAAGACATGTGGTCCATAGCACTACATAAGACATGTGGTCCATAGGCACTACATAAGACATGTGGTCCATAGGCACTACATAAGACATGTGGTCCCTAGGCACTACATAAGACATGTGGTCCCTAGGCACTACATAAGACATGTGGTCCATAGGCACTACATAAGACATGTGGTCCATAGCACTACATAAGACATGTGGTCCATAGCACTACATAAGACATGTGGTCCATAGGCACTACATATGACATGTGGTCCCTAGGCACTACATAAGACATGTGGTCCCTAGGCACTACATAAGACATGTGGTCCCTAGGCACTACATAATACATGTGGTCCCTAGGCACTACATAAGACATGTGGTCCCTAGGCACTAAGTAAGACATGTGGTCCCTAGGCACTACATAAGACATGTGGTCCATAGGCACTACATAAGACATGTGGTCCATAGCACTACATAAGACATGTGGTCCATAGCACTACATAAGACATGTGGTCCATAGGCACTACATAAGACATGTGGTCCCTAGGCACTACATAAGACATGTGGTCCCTAGGCACTACATAAGACATGTGGTCCATAGGCACTACATAAGACATGTGGTCCCTAGGCACTACATAAGACATGTGGTCCATAGACACTACATAAGACATGTGGTCCATATGCACTACATAAGACATGTGGTCCCTAGGCACTACATAAGACATGTGGTCCATATGCACTACATAAGACATGTGGTCCATAGACACTACATAAGACATGTGGTCCATAGGCACTACATAAGACATGTGGTCCACAGCACTACATAAGACATGTGGTCCATAGCACTACATAAGACATGTGGTCTATATACCCTACATAAGACATGTGGTCCACAGCACTACATAAGACATGTGGTCCATAGGCGCTACATAAGACATGTGGTCCCTAGGCACTACATAAGACATGTGGTCCCTAGGCACTACATAAGACATGTGGTCCCTAGGCACTACGTAAGACATGTGGTCCCTAGGCACTACATAAGACATGTGGTCCATAGGCACTACATAATACATGTGGTCCCTAGGCACTACATAAGACATGTGGTCCCTAGGCACTACGTAAGACATGTGGTCCCTAGGCACTACATAAGACATGTGGTCCATAGGCACTACATAAGACATGTGGTCCACAGCACTACATAAGACATGTGGTCCATAGACATGTGGTCCATAGACACTACATAAGACATGTGGTCCCTAGGCACTACATAAGACATGTGGTCCATAGGCACTACATAAGACATGTGGTCCATAGGCACTACATAAGACATGTGGTCCATAGGCACTACATAAGACATGTGGTCCATAGGCACTACATAAAACATGTGGTGCCATTTGAGATGTAGACCTTATCTTCACCTACCATGTTGAGGGGCTTCAATCACGTAAATACTTGAGACCTTTCAGCTCACTTCTCCCATTGACAAGGATGCTGGGAATTGCCTAAACTTTGGTCATTTGAGCGCTAGACAGCCAGACAGCCAGGTACTGGCTAGTGCCTCCCCTGTGAATTATACAGCAGTGAGTGATTGTTCAAAGTGGCGTGTCGCAGTGGCAGGGTGAAGAGCTTTGTGGTAAAGCCGGTGATAAATCACCAAATTAAATGCCTTAGCTGACATCACAAGCCACTAAGCAATTTCATGTGTTAGTTTATAAACAGGCAGCAACAGAGTCTTCATGTGTTAGTTTATAACAGGCAGCAGAGTCTTCATGTGTTAGTTTATAACAGGCAGCAGAGTCTTCATGTGTTAGTTTATAACAGGCAGCAACAGAGTCTCCATGTGTTAGTTTATAACAGGCAGCAACAGAGTCTCCATGTGTTAGTTTATAACAGGCAGCAACAGAGTCTTCATGTGTTAGTTTATGACAGGCAGCAACAGAGTCTTCATGTGTTAGTTTATAACAGGCAGCAACAGAGTCTCCATGTCTTAGTTTATAACAGGCAGCAACAGAGTCTCCATGTGTTAGTTTATAACAGGCAGCAACAGAGTCTTCATGTGTTAGTTTATAACAGGCAGCAACAGAGTCTCCATGTGTTAGTTTATAACAGGCAGCAACAGAGTCTCCATGTGTTAGTTTATAACAGGCAGCAACAGAGTCTTCATGTGTTAGTTTATAACAGGCAGCAACAGAGTCTCCATGTGTTAGTTTATAACAGGCAGCAACAGAGTCTCCATGTGTTAGTTTATAACAGTTAGCAACAGAGTCTTCATGTGTTAGTTTATAACAGGTAGCAACAGAGTCTCCATGTGTTAGTTTATAACAGGCAGCAACAGAGTCTTCATGTGTTAGTTTATAACAGGCAGCAACAGAGTCTTCATGTGTTAGTTTATAACAGGCAGCAACAGAGTCTTCATGTGTTAGTTTATAACAGGCAGCAACAGAGTCTTCATGTGTTAGTTTATAACAGGCAGCAACAGAGTCTCCATGTGTTAGTTTATAACAGGCAGCAACAGAGTCTTCATGTGTTAGTTTATAACAGGCAGCAACAGAGTCCCCATGTGTTAGTTTATAACAGGCAGCAACAGAGTCTCCATGTGTTAGTTTATAACAGGCAGCAACAGAGTCTCCATGTGTTAGTTTATAACAGGCAGCAACAGAGTCTCCATGTGTTAGTTTATAACAGGCAGCAACAGAGTCTCCATGTGTTAGTTTATAACAGTTAGCAACAGAGTCTTCATGTGTTAGTTTATAACAGGTAGCAACAGAGTCTCCATGTGTTAGTTTATAACAGGCAGCAACAGAGTCTTCATGTGTTAGTTTATAACAGGCAGCAACAGAGTCTCCATGTGTTAGTTTATAACAGGCAGCAACAGAGTCTTCATGTGTTAGTTTATAACAGGCAGCAACAGAGTCTCCATGTGTTAGTTTATAACAGGCAGCAACAGAGTCTTCATGTGTTAGTTTATAACAGGCAGCAGCAGAGTCTCCATGTGTTAGTTTATAACAGGCAGCAACAGAGTCTCCATGTGTTAGTTTATAACAGGCAGCAACAGAGTCTTCATGTGTTAGTTTATAAACAGGCAGCAACAGAGTCTTCATGTGTTAGTTTATAACAGGCAGCAACAGAGTCTTCATGTGTTAGTTTATAACAGGCAGCAACAGAGTCTTCATGTGTTAGTTTATAACAGGCAGCAACAGAGTCTTCATGTGTTAGTTTATAACAGGCAGCAACAGAGTCTCCATGTGTTAGTTTATAACAGGCAGCAACAGAGTCTTCATGTGTTAGTTTATAACAGGCAGCAACAGAGTCCCCATGTGTTAGTTTATAACAGGCAGCAACATAGTCTTCATGTGTTAGTTTATAACAGGCAGCAACAGAGTCTTCATGTGTTAGTTTATAACAGGCAGCAACAGAGTCTTCATGTGTTAGTTTATAACAGGCAGCAACAGAGTCTTCATGTGTTAGTTTATAACAGGCAGCAACAGAGTCTCCATGTGTTAGTTTATAACAGGCAGCAACAGAGTCTTCATGTGTTAGTTTATAACAGGCAGCAACAGAGTCCCCATGTGTTAGTTTATAACAGGCAGCAACAGAGTCTCCATGTGTTAGTTTATAACAGGCAGCAACAGAGTCTCCATGTGTTAGTTTATAACAGGCAGCAACAGAGTCTCCATGTGTTAGTTTATAACAGGCAGCAACAGAGTCTCCATGTGTTAGTTTATAACAGTTAGCAACAGAGTCTTCATGTGTTAGTTTATAACAGGTAGCAACAGAGTCTTCATGTGTTAGTTTATAACAGGCAGCAACAGAGTCTTCATGTATTAGTTTATAACAGGCAGCAACAGAGTCTTCATGTGTTGGTTTATAACAGGCAGCAACAGAGTCTCCATGTCTTAGTTTATAACAGGCAGCAACAGAGTCTCCATGTGTTAGTTTATAACAGGCAGCAACAGAGTCTTCATGTGTTAGTTTATAACAGGCAGCAACCGAGTCTCCATGTGTTAGTTTATAACAGGCAGCAACAGAGTCTTCATGTGTTAGTTTATAACAGGCAGCAGCAGAGTCTCCATGTGTTAGTTTATAACAGGCAGCAACAGAGTCTCCATGTGTTAGTTTATAACAGGCAGCAACAGAGTCTTCATGTGTTAGTTTATAAACAGGCAGCAACAGAGTCTTCATGTGTTAGTTTATAACAGGCAGCAACAGAGTCTTCATGTGTTAGTTTATAACAGGCAGCAACAGAGTCTTCATGTGTTAGTTTATAACAGGCAGCAACAGAGTCTTCATGTGTTAGTTTATAACAGGCAGCAACAGAGTCTTCATGTGTTAGTTTATAACAGGCAGCAACAGAGTCTTCATGTGTTAGTTTATAACAGGCAGCAACAGAGTATCCATGTGTTAGTTTATAACAGGCAGCAACAGAGTCTTCATGTGTTAGTTTATAACAGGCAGCAACAGAGTCCCCATGTGTTAGTTTATAACAGGCAGCAACATAGTCTTCATGTGTTAGTTTATAACAGGCAGCAACAGAGTCTCCATGTGTTAGTTTATAACAGGCAGCAACAGAGTCTCCATGTGTTAGTTTATAACAGGCAGCAACAGAGTCTCCATGTGTTAGTTTATAACAGGCAGCAACAGAGTCTTCATGTGTTAGTTTATAACAGGTAGCAACAGAGTCTTCATGTGTTAGTTTATAACAGGCAGCAACAGAGTCTTCATGTGTTAGTTTATAAACAGGCAGCAACAGAGTCTTCATGTGTTAGTTTATAACAGGCAGCAACAGAGTCTTCATGTGTTAGTTTATAACAGGCAGCAACAGAGTCTTCATGTGTTAGTTTATAACAGGCAGCAACAGAGTCTTCATGTGTTAGTTTATAAACAGGCAGCAACAGAGTCTTCATGTGTTAGTTTATAACAGGCAGCAACAGAGTCTTCATGTGTTAGTTTATAACAGGCAGCAGAATCTTCATGTGTTAGTTTATAACAGGCAGCAACAGAGTCTTCATGTGTTAGTTTATAAACAGGCAGCAACAGAGTCTCCATGTGTTAGTTTATAAACAGGCAGCAACAGAGTCTCAATGTGTTAGTTTATAACAGGCAGCAACAGAGTCTCCATGTGTTAGTTTATAACAGGCAGCAACAGAGTCTCCATGTGTTAGTTTATAACAGGCAGCAACAGAGTCTCCATGTGTTAGTTTATAACAGGCAGCAACAGAGTCTTAATGTGTTAGTTTATAACAGGCAGCAACAGAGTCTTCATGTGTTAGTTTATAACAGGCAGCAACAGAGTCTCCATGTGTTAGTTTATAACAGGCAGCAACAGAGTCTCCATGTGTTAGTTTATAACAGGCAGCAACAGAGTCTTCATGTGTTAGTTTATAACAGGCAGCAACAGAGTCTCCATGTGTTAGTTTATAACAGGCAGCAACAGAGTCTCCATGTGTTAGTTTATAACAGGCAGCAACAGAGTCTTCATGTGTTAGTTTATAACAGGCAGCAACAGAGTCTTCATGTGTTAGTTTATAACAGGCAGCAACAGAGTCTCCATGTGTTAGTTTATAACAGGCAGCAACAGAGTCTCCATGTGTTAGTTTATAACAGGCAGCAACAGAGTCTTCATGTGTTAGTTTATAACAGGCAGCAACAGAGTCTCCATGTGTTAGTTTATAACAGGCAGCAACAGAGTCTCCATGTGTTAGATAGAAAGACTGATGATCAAAATATTGTGTGTGGTGTGTGTGTGTGTGTGTGTGTGGTTCAGTTTTCTGCTACTCCCTGTCATAAACATTTATGGTCTGTGATGCAGAGCAGAGAGTGATAATAGCCTAAGAAAGAGACAGTCATTTGTCAGGGTAGAATACATCCACATTAGCCCAGGGCTTGGGAAACATGTCATGACTATTGTCTGTGGGGTCTCGGTTTAAAATTGTACGACCAACTTTACACTCTTTCTCTTGTGACAGTAGAATAAGTTAGCAAAATACCAGTAACTTCTCCCAAATACCCTGGTTTTCCAGTAATCCAGGAATCTTCCAACCAGGATTTCTGGAACACCAAGGAATTTTGGAAATGCTACGAGAATTGTTACAACCCTATAGTAGACCAATCAGGTACTATCTGGTCTATAGTAGACCAATCAGAGACTACCTGGTCTACAGTAGACCAATCAGAGACTACCTGGTCTACTGTAGACCAATCAGAGACTACCTGGTCTACAGTATACCAATCAGGGACTACCTGGTCTACAGTAGACCAATCAGAGACTACCTGGTCTACTGTAGACCAATCAGAGACTACCTGGTCTACAGTATACCAATCAGGGACTACCTGGTCTACAGTAGACCAATCAGGGACTACCTGGTCTACAGTAGACCAATCAGGGACTACCTGGTCTACAGTAGACCAATCAGGGACTACCTGGTCTACAGTAGACCAATCAGGGACTACCTGGTCTACAGTAGACCAATCAGAGACTACCTGGTCTACAGTAGACCAATCAGGGACTACCTGGTCTACAGTAGACCAATCAGGGACTACCTGGTCTACAGTAGACCAATCAGAGACTACCTGGTCTACAGTAGACCAATTGCAGCACAGTACAGTAGACGTGAAAGTGATGTAAGTGTTCCGAGTATATCAATATCAAATTAGCACAGCCTTTGTAAGATATATATATAGATATATATATATATATATACACAATTACAACTCAACTCTGACGTGTCAGTTCAACCAGTTCAACAGAACATCACCAGTACTACATTTACCTTCCTTACTCAGTTCATATCTAGAAAATTAAAAAGATGAAATGTTTCACAGGGGTATTATATATATATATAACCTTATCCCTGGAAATTCCCAGATGGTTGACCGGTGTCTGTGTAGCAAATCATTTATGTATACTCCCAACGATCCAGCTGGTTGTAAGGAGGTATAACATAGGCTCACCTGATTGGATGTTTCACACAGGTAAATAGTGTTCCATACGTTCACAACTAATTTAGTTCACAGTGCCACTGTCTTAATCACCAAAGCCTATAAGGCTGGGGCTACATTCATTATGAACTAGAGTGATGGCTTGTGGAGTGGAGAGGATATCATTTAACGACTACAAGAGCTCATTATTTCCCTTCCATTCAGATTCTGAACCCTGCGAGAATCACTGGGCCTGCGTCCCAAATAGCATCCTAAGGCCTATAGGGCTCTGGTCAAACCGAGTGCACTATGTAGGGAATTGGGATGCAATTTGGGATGTATCCATGATGTGGGGCCCGGTCGGGGAGTCAGAATGAAGGGGTGATCTTTAAACCAAAACCCCTCCAGGTCTACAATATGCTAATTAAATTCATAGAGGTCACTCGGAGAGAAAGGAGAGACCAGCCGCCATGGAAATGTCAATGAAGACAGACAAGAAGAGCTGTTCTCACTTTTCTCTCTCTGTCTACGTCCCGATTGGCACCCTACTCCTTTACACTAGTTTCGACACGTCTTAACAGCCTCGGCCACATAGCTAGGCCCTTTTTTGATGTGCTTATGGGCCCCTGGTCAAAAGTAGTGCACTACATAGGGAATAGGGTGCCATTTGAGACGTGTGCACTCTCTCGCTCTCTCTCTCTCTCTCTCTCTGTCACCGCCGCCACCCACCAGCCAATCAAAAAGGCTCTTGCTGTGAGGGTGTTCCTGTTAATGTGAAGTGTCATGGCCTTTCAGATCAGTCTGCTGAAGAAGTCTCTAGAACTTTCTTTTTTGCTCTCCTCTCCTCTCCACTCTGTACGGTTTAAAATCTAACTGTAAGGGTTTGGTTAGAATAAGGTCGCGTCTGCAGGAGATCTACAAACGTCAGCTACAGCAGACGTGATCATGCAGCCTGTCCACATTTTTATCTGAGATTTATATACACAAAGTACCTCCATGAGTAACAAAAAACGTGTTTAAAAATAAATAATAATCATTATCCTTCAGAAAAAAAGTGTTTGTGGCCGTGGCTAGTTTGTTGAGCCGCACGTCAAACTCATTGACTCAATCTCATTCAGCATTCAACATCAATATAATCCTGCTGCCACTCAAAAGCAAATGAACCGTAATAACCCAGGAGTCCACGTAAGGCATGTTATATTCATATAGCAGCTACCCACAGGTCTGAGAGAAAGAGAGAGACAGTTTTGCGGTACCTAGCGTTATCATTAGCTACAATTGTCCTCAGCGAATATACTGCATATATTAAATTTAAATATGCTAATTTGTCCTCTAGCCATGACATGCGTAATTTAATAATAGTGTTGACTTCCTGACGTGTCATAAGCAGGGGACGGTGTGGAACAGGAAATAACTGGAGTCCCATTTTTGACAGAACACCGTCGTGCAGTGTACATCCTGTACCATCTAATAGAAACATGACTAATTGGAAAGGTGTGTTCAGTCCGGCTGGGTAATTAATTTGTGAATGTATCAGGCAAGGTTATTTGCCCTTTAATCACTCCGTACAACCTTACAACCTTCGTATCACCACACACACACACACACGCACACACACACACACACGCACACACACACCACTTCTATTACTAGACATACCACCTCTTCTATTACTAGACCTACCACATCTTCTATTACTAGACATACCACCTCTTCTATTACCACCTCTTCTATTACTAGATATACCACCTCTTCTATTACCACCTCTTCTATTACCACCTCTTCTATTACCACCTCTTCTATTACCACCTCTTCTATTACTAGACATACCACCTCTTCTATTACCACCTCTTATATTACTAGATATACCACCTCTTCTATTACCACCTCTTCTATTACCACCTCTTCTATTACCACCTCTTCTATTACTAGACATACCACCTCTTCTATTACCACCTCTTCTATTACTAGATATACCACCTCTTCTATTACCACCTCTTCTATTACCACCTCTTCTATTACCACCTCTTCTATTACCACCTCTTCTATTACCACCTCTTCTATTACCACCTCTTCTATTACTAGACATACCACCTCTTCTATTGCCACCTCTTCTATTACCAGACATACCACCTCTTCTATTGCTAGACCTACCACCTCTTCTATTACCACATCTTCTATTACTAGACATACCACCTCTTCTATTACCACATCTTCTATTACTAGACATACCACCTCTTCTATTACCACCTCTTCTATTACTAGACATACCACCTCTACTATTACTAGACATACCACCTCTTCTATTACTAGACCTACCACCTCTTCTATTACTAGACATACCACCTCTTCTATTACTAGACATACCACCTCTTCTATTACTAGACTTACCACCTTTTCTATTACCAGACATACCACCTCTTCTATTACCACCTCTTCTATTACTAGATATACCACCTCTTCTATTACTAGACATACCACCTCTTCTATTACTAGACCTACCACCTCTTCTATTACTAGACATACCACCTCTTCTATTACTAGACCTACCACCTCTTCTATTACTAGACATACCACCTCTACTATTACTAGACATACCACCTCTTCTATTACTAGACCTACCACCTCTTCTATTACTAGACATACCACCTCTTCTATTACTAGACTTACCACCTTTTCTATTACCAGACATACCACCTCTTCTATTACCACCTCTTCTATTACTAGATATACCACCTCTTCTATTACTAGACATACCACCTCTTCTATTACTAGACCTACCACCTCTTCTATTACTAGACATACCACCTCTTCTATTACTAGACCTACCACCTCTTCTATTACTAGACATACCACCTCTACTATTACTAGACATACCACCTCTTCTATTACTAGACCTACCACCTCTTCTATTACTAGACATACCACCTCTTCTATTACTAGACTTACCACCTTTTCTATTACCAGACATACCACCTCTTCTATTACCACCTCTTCTATTACTAGATATACCACCTCTTCTATTACTAGACAGACCACCTCTTCTATTACCACATCTTCTATTACTAGACATACCACTTCTTCTATTACCACCTCTTATATTACTAGACATACCACCTCTTCTATTACCAGACATACCTCTATTACAAAGCTGTGGTAAACTGTTTACATGACAAATACAATTAGATGTTGATTTTGGTCAACAACACCAGTATTCCCTACTGTAGTCCTATGTTATATAGTGAATAATGTACCACAGACACACAAATCAAAAGTAACAGTATCCATGTATGACTGTCAGGGTTCCTCTTCTGTCCTTCTCTCTCTGGGTCTAGGTCAAAAACAAGAGGAGCATGCATTTTGAAGTAATCAACAAAAAGTAGGCCTACCCATTGATAACACATGGCTTGGAACATCGCAAGACGGTTCAACCAAGTGCTTCAAAAAAAAGGAATCCATATGCATACAACCACCTTCTAAGTTAATATGTTACGAGTTAAGACTGAACGGAGACACAGGCAACTGTGGCTTTAGTGCTTTAGTGATTTACCACAATACCCCCCCCCCCCCCACCCCCTCCTCCCCCCCTCAAACACCATAGTGCACATCAACGCAACCTGTAATAGAACCCACAAATGCTGATGCTCCAGACACTCAACTAGTCTAAAGAAGGCCAGTTTTATTGCTTCTTTAAATCAGGACAACAGTTTTCAGCTGTGCTAACAGAATTGCAAAAGGGTTTTCTAATGATCAATTAGACTTTTAAAATGATAAACTTAAATTAGCTAACACAACGTGCCATTGGAACACAGGCGTGATGGTTGCTGATAATGGGCCTCTGTACGCCTATGTAGATACTCCATAAAATAATTTGCCGTTTCCAGCCTCAATAGTCATTTACAACATTAACAATGTCTACACTGTATTTCTGATCAATTTGATATTATTTTAATGGACAAAACATGTGCTTTTCTTTCAAAAACCCCAAACTTTTGAACGGTAGTATAAGTAGGCCATGTAATAGTAGGAATCAATTTAAATTCCTTATATTAAGCAAACCAGACAGCATTATTTTCTTATTTATTGTGTTAACGGATAGCCAGGGTCACACTCTAACCCTCAGACATCATTTACAAACAAAGCATTTGTGTTTAGTGAGTCCTCCAGATCAGAGGCAGAAGGAATGTTCTCTTGATAAGTGCATGAATTGGACCATCTCCTGTCCTGCTAAGCATTAAAAATGTAATGACTTTTGGCTGTCAGGGAAAACATGATTTTTTCTAGGAAAAAAAAGTGTCAAAAATATAAATCATCAAGTACAAATACCCCCCCCCCCGAAAAAAAGTATTTTCACTTAAGTATTTTAGACCACTGAGCTGTCATTTCAAACTTTACATGATTATTTTTGGGCAAAAAAAAACAAAACAAAAAAAATGGTGGAATCAGATGCTGTTCAGATTCTATGTTTGGCAATGTCTGTTCATGTCTGACACTTTTTTAAGATGTTATGAGTCAGGACTAAACAGAGACACGGGCTTTCATTAACCCGTCTTTAGTTACTGTGCCCCCCCCCCACCCCACCCCCCCCCCCCCAATCCCCCCCCCCCCCAACCCTCAAGCACCGTTGTACGCACATCAATGTGTGCACTGAGTTAGTAGACTGAGTTAAATGGCACCACATTCCCTAAATCATCACTAATCATTATGGGCCCCGGTGAAAAGTAGTGTAATATATAGGGAATCAGGTTTTATTTGGAATGCAAACGAAGCCAAAAAGATGGTGAGCTGGTCTGGAGTAACAGTTGCTATTGTGTTTAACATAATACAAAAAAATAGCAAATTAATCTCTGTCAGGAGGAGGTCCATTCTCCCTCCATCCCGTCTCCTCTTTCTCCACTTCTCCTCCTCCTTGGACCATTATTCCCTCAGAACAGAATGGGTCTCAGGGGAGCAGGGAGGGAGAAGGGAACAGCAGCCTACTGCTGGCACAAGAATCAACCATGACAGAGGGAGAGGAGAAACAGCTGGGTCTCTCAGTACTAAAAATAGCTCTTGTTGTAAAGGCATCTGGAGGCCCAACAGCACAGAGATCATATGACTAGCTGAGTCGCCCACAAAGAACACTGGCTGGATCGCTCCTCTCTCTGAACAGGTACTGTCTGTTTCGAGCTACCTGGCTATTCATCTGAACAGGTAAAAGTACTGTCTGTTTCTATCTACCTGGCTATTCATCTGAACAGGTACTGTCTGTTTCTATCTACCTGGCTATTCATCTGAACAGGTACTGACTGTTTCTATCTACCTGGCTATTCATCTGAACAGGTAAAGGTACTGTCTGTTTCTATCTACCTGGCTATTCATCTGAACAGGTAAAGGTACTGTCTGTTTCTATCTACCTGGCTATTCATCTGAACAGGTACTATCTACCTGGTTATTCATCTGAACAGGTACTGTCTGTTTCTATCTACCTGGCTATTCATCTGAACAGGTACTGTCTGTTTCTATCTACCTGGCTATTCATCTGAACAGGTACTGTCTGTTTCTATCTACCTGGCTATTCATCTGAACAGGTACTGTCTGTTTCTATCTACCTGGCTATTCATCTGAACAGGTACTGTCTGTTTTGAACTACCTGGCTATTCATCTGAACAGGTAAAGTATAAGGCTGGGCGGTATACCTTATCTGACTATATACCAGTATTGATGCAGGAACCGATTTGGGTTTCTACTTGACCTTCTCTAACAGTATTTCAATGTTTGTCTTGTTAAAAGCGATACGCAGCTCCAACTCGTGTCCATTTTTACAGTTCACTCTGTTTGCTACTTGAATCGTCTTTCTCCTCCTGCTGCATTCCACTTCCCACACCAAGCCCCGCCCCCCTGTCACACCAAGCCCCGCCCCCTGCCACTCAATGAGAGAGCAGTTTCTCGACCACGAGTCTAGAGAACTTTCTTGCCGTTCCCTCTGCATGATCAGATGGATGCAGAGAGATGTTGGTGACATGCTGCTTTCCACAAGCCTTCTAGAATTACACTATTAGTTTGTATCCTACTATCTGCTAGTTTGTCTTTTCTTAGGAAGTTGTTGTTAGAAATAAATTGTGTTAGCCGCTAATGCTAATCAATCGTTCGTTAGCTGCAAACGTAGCTAGCTAGCGAATACAGCCTGGTACTAGTGCTGGTGTAGACCTAGATAAGCACGTTGTTTGTGCAACGGTATCTTCTAAATCAGAGAAGAATAGGCGAAGCATGAATATGCTAGCTAGCTATATGGAGGTAAGAAAACTTAATGAAACATCTAATTAGGTTCACCTGGAAACATGACCAACACTTTGGTTCCTACCCTGTCAATAACTCCTCCCTGGATTATTAATTCATTGTCATGTCAAACAACAATGTATTCAAGGAGCTGCACACGATATTCCAACTATTGAATTAAAACAATCATTCTATTTCCATGACTCCAACAGTTCATCAAATAACTAGGCATAGATTTGTGCCCATATTTTTGCCCAGCTAGCTCTGATGGGCACAGTGTGGAAATGCTAACAAAAGAGCTGAAAATGTATGAAAATGTGAAGGAAAAAGATGTCTGGAAGTTGGATTGAAATGGTATTAAACAATCAGAATGGAGAAAGCCTCATATCATTGATATTTTGCCACCTTAGGGTCATGAACTACTCAAAAGCATATTTAGAACTTTTATGTTTCAAAAACATTGATATTTTGGCCATTTCGCCCTATAAAAGTCTACTGTCTGTTTCTAGCTACCTGGCATTTCATCAGCTGGATAGGGTCATCTAGGAACTCCGAGAGGAAGTTGTTGATCAATTGAATAATGTAGGGCTGTCTTCAAATGTGTCTGTCACTGAGGGACATTGTTTCATATCTGGGCCCAGACAGACACACCAACAGACAGTGTGTATTGTCAGTTAGCCTGTGAGACTGGGGTTTGTCCTGTTTGCCCCTCAGGGTACTTGTACCCCCGAGGGCACTGAGAGACCAGAGTCTGGAAACAGCTGTAGAGACATTGGGGTGTGCCAGTCTACCCTCTTCCTCCCTTCCTTGGGGCATACTTAGAGACCAGAGGCCCCCCTAGAGCAGCCCTAGTATGCAATCGGATCCTAGCGGTGGGATAAACAAGGGAAGGATCCTAGTTAACAACTTCAGGGTTTCAGGCCCATTTCTCTCTCACACACACACACACACACACACACACAAGATGGGATGAGATGGCACGGGCCAGTATGGACTGAGGCAAAACTGGCATCACAGTCAGCTTCTGGATTGTCCTCTTAAAAACTAAGGCTTTATTTCATAGTTTAATTAAGTCTTGTTGAATAACACCATTTCTTAAACTTTTAAATGTATTGAGACTTTATTGGCAAAATTAAATCAAGTTCGATTCCCACGAGTTAGATCTGATGGTGCCGTGTTTTGCAAAAGTTATTGAGTTCTAAGCAAGTTAAAGTATCTCTGAAACTCCTAGATAAAACTGTGAATACATTAATTCTAATAACGTCAATCAGCTCCAGTCATTTAAGAAGTCCAGCGTTTTAAAAATGCTTTGATGCTTCAGCCTCACTCCTAGCTGTCTGTCTGCTGTATGGAACGGTGCTGAACAGATTTTAATCAATGAGCAGAAAGCTGACGAGCTGGTCGGTGTGTGTGTGTGTGTGTGTGTGTGTGGAGTAGAATTAAATCCCAGCGTTTCTCCAGTCTGATGATTGGCTTCATGTATTGGTGATTAAATCACAGTCTTTGATGTTAAAGAGGAGACACTCCTCGAGGCCAAAAGAGTTTACAGTCATTATTAACATCATCAGACCGTGTGGCGCCTTGCAACAGCGCCTCTTCAACCTCAGGAGGCTGAAGAAATTCAGCTTGGCCCCTAAGACCCTCCGAAACTTTTACAGATGCACAATTGAAAGCATCCTGTCTGGCTGTATCACCGCCTGGTATGGAAACTGCACCGCCCGCAACCGCAGAGCTCTCCAGAGGGTGGTGCGATCTGCCCAACGCATCACCGGGGGCAAACTACCTGCCCTCCAGGACACCCACACCACCCGATGTCACAGGAAGGCCAAAAATATCATAAAGGATATCAACCACCCGAGCCACTGCCTGTTCACCCCGTCATCATCCAGAAGGCGAGGTCCGTACAGGTGCATCAAAGCTGGGGCCCGAGAGACTGAAAAAACAGCTTTCATCTCAAGGCCATTAAACTGTTAAAATAGCCATCACTATCCGGCTACCACCCGGTTACTCAACCCTGCACCTTAGAGGCTGCTGCCCTATAAACATAGACATAATGTTTACATACTGATTTACTCATCTCATATGTACAGTATATACTCCATTCTACTGTATTCTAGTCAATGCTACTCCGTCATTGCTCATCCTAATATTTATATTTTTCTTTATTTCATTAATTCCCTTCTTTTAACTTTTAGATTTGTGTGTTGTTGTTGTGAATTGTTAGATATTACAGCACTGTTGGTGCTAGGAACACAAGTGTTTCACTACAACCCCACAATAACATCTCATAAATATGTGTCTGTGACCAATAACATCTGATAAATATGGACCAATAACATCTCATAAATATGTGTCTGTGACCAATAACATCTGATAAACATGGACCAATAACATCTGATAAATATGGACCAATAACATCTGATAAATATGGACCAATAACATCTGATAAATATGGACCAATAACATCTGATAAATATGGACCAATAACATCTGATAAACATGTGTCTGTGACCAATAACATCTGATAAATATGGACCAATAACATCTGATAAACATGTGTCTGTGACCAATGACATCTGATAAATATGGACCAATAACATCTGATAAATATGGACCAATAACATCTGTTAAATATGGACCAATAACATCTGATAAATATGGATCAATAACATCTGATAAATATGGACCAATAACATCTGATAAATATGTGTCTGTGACCAATAACATCTGATAAATATGGACCAATAACATCTGATAAATATGGACCAATAACATCTGATAAATATGGACCAATAACATCTGATAAATATGGACCAATAACATCTGATAAATATGGACCAATAACATCTGATAAATATGGACCAATAACATCTGATAAATATGGACCAATAACATCTGATAAATATGGACCAATAACATCTGATAAACATGTCTCTGTGATCAATAACATCTGATAAATATGTGTCTGTGACCAATAACATCTGATAAATATGGACCAATAACATCTGATAAATATGGACCAATAACATCTGATAAATATGGACCAATAACATCTGATAAATATGGACCAATAACATCTGATAAATATGGACCAATAACATCTGATAAATATGGACCAATAACATCTGATAAATATGTGTCTGTGATCAATAACATCTGATAAATATGGACCAATAACATCTGATAAATATGGACCAATAACATCTGTTAAATATGGACCAATAACATCTGATAAACATGTGTCTGTGACCAATAACATCTGATAAATATGGACCAATAACATCTGTTAAATATGGACCAATAACATCTGATAAATATGGACCAATAACATCTGATAAATATGGACCAATAACATCTGATAAATATGGACCAATAACATCTGATAAATATGGACCAATAACATCTGATAAATATGGACCAATAACATCTGTTAAATATGTGTATGGATCAATAACATCTGATAAATATGGACCAATAACATCTGATAAACATGTGTCTGTGACCAATAACATCTGATAAATATGGACCAATAACATCTGATAAATATGGACCAATAACATCTGTTAAATATGTGTATGGACCAATAACATCTGATAAATATGGACCAATAACATCTGATAAATATGTGTCTGTGACCAATAACATCTGTTAAATATGTGTCTGTGACCAATAACATCTGATAAATATGGACCAATAACATCTGATAAATATGTGTCTGTGACCAATAACATCTGATATATATGTGTCTGTGACCAATAACATCTGTTAAATATGGATCAATAACATCTGATAAATATGGACCAATAACATCTGATAAATATGGATCAATAACATCTGATAAATATGGACCAATAACATCTGATAAATATGTGTCTGTGACCAATAACATCTGATAAATATGGACCAATAACATCTGATAAATATGGATCAATAACATCTGATAAACATGGACCAATAACATCTGATAAATATGTGTCTGTGATCAATAACATCTGATAAATATGGACCAATAACATCTGATAAATATGGACCAATAACATCTGATAAATATGGACCAATAACATCTGATAAATATGGACCAATAACATCTGATAAATATGGACCAATAACATCTGATAAACATGGACCAATAACATCTGATAAATATGGACCAATAACATCTGATAAATATGTGTCTGTGACCAATAACATCTGTTAAATATGTGTCTGTGACCAATAACATCTGATAAATATGGACCAATAACATCTGATAAATATGTGTCTGTGACCAATAACATCTGATATATATGTGTCTGTGACCAATAACATCTGATAAATATGGACCAATAACATCTGATAAATATGGACCAATAACATCTGATAAATATGGACCAATAACATCTGATAAATATGGACCAATAACATCTGATAAATATGGACCAATAACATCTGATAAATATGGATCAATAACATCTGATAAACATGTGTCTGTGACCAATAACATCTGATAAATATGGACCAATAACATCTGATAAATATGGACCAATAACATCTGATAAATATGGACCAATAACATCTGATAAATATGGACCAATAACATCTGATAAATATGGACCAATAACATCTGATAAACATGTGTCTGTGACCAATAACATCTGATAAACATGTGTCTGTGACCAATAACATCTGATAAATATGGACCAATAACATCTGATAAACATGTGTCTGTGACCAATGACATCTGATAAATATGGACCAATAACATCTGATAAATATGGACCAATAACATCTGATAAACATGTGTCTGTGACCAATAACATCTGTTAAATATGGACCAATAACATCTGATAAATATGGACCAATAACATCTGATAAATATGGACCAATAACATCTGATAAACATGGACCAATAACATCTGATAAATATGGACCAATAACATCTGATAAACATGTGTCTGTGACCAATAACATCTGATAAATATGGACCAATAACATCTGATAAACATGTGTCTGTGACCAATAACATCTGATAAATATGGACCAATAACATCTGATAAATATGGACCAATAACATCTGATAAACATGGACCAATAACATCTGTTAAATATGTGTATGGACCAATAACATCTGATAAATATGGATCAATAACATCTGATAAACATGTGTCTGTGACCAATAACATCTGATAAATATGGACCAATAACATCTGATAAATATGGACCAATAACATCTGATAAATATGGACCAATAACATCTGTTAAATATGTGTATGGACCAATAACATCTGATAAATATGGACCAATAACATCTGATAAACATGTGTCTGTGACCAATAACATCTGATAAATATGGACCAATAACATCTGATAAATATGGACCAATAACATCTGTTAAATATGTGTATGGACCAATAACATCTGATAAATATGGACCAATAACATCTGATAAATATGTGTCTGTGACCAATAACATCTGTTAAATATGTGTCTGTGACCAATAACATCTGATAAATATGGACCAATAACATCTGATAAATATGTGTCTGTGACCAATAACATCTGATATATATGTGTCTGTGACCAATAACATCTGATAAATATGGACCAATAACATCTGATAAATATGTGTCTGTGACCAATAACATCTGATATATATGTGTCTGTGACCAATAACATCTGATAAATATGGACCAATAACATCTGATAAATATGGACCAATAACATCTGATAAATATGGACCAATAACATCTGATAAATATGTGTATGGACCAATAACATCTGATAAACATGTGTCTGTGACCAATAACATCTGATAAATATGGACCAATAACATCTGATAAATATGGACCAATAACATCTGATAAATATGGACCAATAACATCTGATAAATATGGACCAATAACATCTGATAAATATGTGTCTGTGACCAATAACATCTGATAAATATGGACCAATAACATCTGATAAATATGGATCAATAACATCTGATAAATATGGACCAATAACATCTGATAAATATGGACCAATAACATCTGATAAATATGTGTCTGTGACCAATAACATCTGATAAATATGGACCAATAACATCTGATAAATATGGACCAATAACATCTGATAAATATGGACCAATAACATCTGATAAACATGGACCAATAACATCTGATAAATATGTGTCTGTGACCAATAACATCTGATAAATATGGACCAATAACATCTGATAAATATGGACCAATAACATCTGTTAAATATGGACCAATAACATCTGATAAATATTGTACGTATTGTACGCACCTAGGTTGAACTAGTGGTTGCGTTGGGGGGTGTTTGCACTTTTGGGACTTTTCTTATTGGTCAAATTCCAACAGACAAGCTCAATCAAGCACAACTAATGGACTTGACATGATTTCAAATAGCATTTGAACCCAGGTCTCACCCCCTTACAACGGTAGGTGTTTATCTAAGTCATCTATCGTATTGTAAGGACAAATACCATTTGAACCCAGGTCTCACCCCCTAGCCCCTGTTTGTCTAAGTCATCTATCGTATTGTAAGGACAAATACCATTTGAATCCAGGTCTCACCCCCTTACAACGGTAGGTGTTTGTCTAAGTCATCTATCGTATTGTAAGGACAAATACCATTTGAACCCAGGTCTCACCCCCTTACAACGGTAGGTGTTTGTCTAAGTCATCTATCGTATTGTAAGGACAAATACCATTTGAATCCAGGTTGGGTATTGTGAGACCTATTCTAAATCCACTTTCCTCCAAGCATCAGAAGCATTAGGTAGGATAACAATCTCTACTCTCAGGGTGATAAGGCCATTTGGCTCAGATCTGGAATTTGTGTTCCAAATGGCACCCTATTCCCTATATAGTGCACTACTTTTGACAAAAGCCCCTACGAGCCCTGGTCAAAAATAGTGCACTATATAGGGAGCCATTTGGGATGCATTCTGTAAGTACAGGCTGAAAGAACAATCAAAGGTGAGATAGCTTTTCTCTTTTCCTCCCAACAGAGCAGTGAGCATTTCACATAATGCATTATCCTCCTCTCCTCCTGTTCTCCTCTCCTCCGCTCCTCATGTTCTCCTGCTCCTGTTCTCCCCTCCAGGTCTTCTTTCCTACTCTACTCCTCTCCTCCAGGTCTCCTCCCCTCCTCCTCTACTCTCCTCCTCCTCCAGGTCTCCTCCCCTCCTACTCTCCTCTCCTCCAGGTCTTCTACTCTCCTCCTCCTCCTCCAGGTCTCCTCCCCTCCAGGTCTCCTCCCCTCCTACTCTCAGCCTCTCCTCTCCTCCAGGTCTCCTCCCCTCCTCCTCTACTCTCCTCCTCCTCCAGGTCTCCTCCCCTCCTACTCTCCTCCTCTCTTCCAGGTCTCCTCCTTTCCTCTCCTCCTCCTTTCCTCCTCCTCCCCTCCAGGTCTCCTCCCCTCCAGGTCTCCTCTCCTCTCCCCTCTCCTCCAGGTCTCCTCCCCTCCTCTCCACCAGGTCTCTCCTCCTATCCTCCTCCAGGTCTCCTCTCCTCCTCCAGGTCTCCTCCCCTCCTCCTCTACTCCAGGTCTCCTCCCCTCCTACTCCAGGTCTCCTCCCCTCCTCCTCATCTCCTCTACTCCTCCTCTCCTACAGGTCTCCTCTCCTCCTCCTCCTCTCCTCCTCCTCTCCTCCAGATCTCCTCTCATCCTCCTCTCCTCTCCTCCTTCTCTCCTCCTCCTCTCCTCCAGGTCTCATCTCCTCCCCCTCCTCCTCTCCTCCTCCTCCAGGTCTCCTCTCCACCAGGTTTCCTCTCCTCTCCTCCTTTCCTCCTCCTCTCCACCTCCTCTCCTCCAGGTCTCCTCTCCTCCTCCTCTCCTCCAGGTATCCTCTCCTCCTCCTCTCCTCCTACTCTCCTCTCCTCCTACTCTCCACCTCCTCCTCTCCTCTCCTCCAGATCTCCTCTCCTCCAGATCTCCTCTCCTCCAGATCTCCTCTTCTCCTCTCCTCATCAAACCTAACTGCTTTCCAGTCATCCTAAAACAATTGCAGCCGTAAAGAGGCCCTACAGTCTACAACCATGAGTCTCAAATGGCACCCTATTCCCTATATATTGCACTATTCCCTATATAGTGCACTACTACGATACTGGGCACTATTCCCTATATAGTGCACTACTACAACACTGGGACCCTATTCCCTGTATAGTGCACCACTACAACACTGGGACCCTATTCCCTATATAGTGCACTACTACGATACTGGGGCACTATTCCCTATATAGTACACTACTATGACACTGGGGCCCAATTCCCTACATAGTGCACTACTATGACACTGGGGCCCTATTCCCTATATAGTGCACTACTATGACACTGGGGCCCTATTCTCTATATAGTAGTGCTCTACTACGACACCCTATTCTCTATATCATCACCTGGATCGGGGCCCTATTCTCTATATCACCACCTGGATTGGGGCCCTATTCTCTATATCACCATCTGGATTGGGGCCTGTAGCAACATTTAAAAATGTTTTTTTTAAAACATTTTTATACAAAAGTAGAGACTCAGAGCTAATAAATACAGTTCAGGAACAAGGGGAAATGAATTCTGCTTTGAAAGTTGATAAAGTTGTAACCCCATTTTTGAGACAATGGCCCGTGAGCTCTCACCTACTGGAGAGCTCTTCTTTGTCTACACCCATTCAGCATCATTCACACCCTCTTAAGCTTTAGCCCCACCCATCTCTTTAAGGATTCACATGTGAGGCCATGTGCTAAACAGAGGGAGTAAGGTAGTGTAGTAAACAACCAAAGATTTCAAGACTAAAAGTGGTAAAAGTAGTAGTGAAAATAAACTTTAACTAGTGGGCCTATATCCTAATCTGACTTTGGTGCAGGTCATGTTGTTCTTCACATTACCGTCTCTGCTAAACACACACTATATCAAATACAATCAGAGTTTATGTGTCACATGCACAGGTTACATAAGGTGTAAATGGTACAGTGAAACGGTAACTTGCACAGTGGAGTCTTTGGTTTAAACAGCTAGCTAAACAACGAACCGGAATCCCAACTCATAATCCATTGCATCCATGCATAAACCTATAGGTAGCTAAAGCTCAACAAACTAGGTTCCATGTTAGCTAGCTAGCTAACAAATAATATCACTACACAGATCATACACTAGCTAGCGAGCTAGCGAGCCAGACAACTAACGTCAGGTAGCTAACAGTACGCTTTAACTTGCAACGAAAACAACTTATTGACAAAAAGTAAAAGCTTATAATATCTGAAAATGTAGCTCGACTCTAACCCGTGTATACATGATGATGAACGCTTCTCCCTCTGTCATGGATGTTCGCCCTTAGTTTGAAGATGTCATGTGTTCTCTTTTCGACTTTCTCCGCATCTTGGAATCATCTCTCTGCTTCCGCCGGGCATCTCACGGATTTCAAAACTGGATCAACTTCTTCCGTGACAACAACACTGTTAATCGCCTTTTCTTCTGGCGACAGTGATGGGAGAAGACTCTACAATGGTTCAATGAAAATGTTTGTACCTAAATCAGGGATTTCCTCATTGTCTGATTAATTTTCAGTGTCAGAAAGAGTCGGCACGGTGCGATTGCCTCCAGAAGGTTGTCCATCATAACTTTTTCCCACTGATCTTTGTCGATAGCGCGTTTAACTTCAGGGCAGCAATGCAACACTTTTACAGTTCTTCGTGATATCTTTCAAAATAATTGTGTTAGCAAGGATTATCTACACATACTGAGCAGCTCATGTTATAGACAGAAGCATGCTACACGGCAGACCAATCCAAACTCATCTCTCGGCATGTCCAGCCCATCCATTATCTCAGCCAATCATGACTAGCGGGAAGTTTACTGTCTTTTTTCTGTGGCTAAACCAACTAGGCTTGTAATTTAACAATTGTATTTGCATTTACAGATGGCATAGACATTTATTATTAAGGCACATGAAAATTCACATGTTCCAGAAAGCATTTCTGCCCAAAAATGCATTTTGATTAAAAAAATAAACGTTCAAATGCCTGTAAAGTAGTGACGTGCGACATACACCTAGCTTCTTGCTTTCAGCCGTCAAGAGGCCCTACAGGCTACATCTCAAATGGCATCCTATTCCCTACATAGTGCACTACTAAGCTGCTATGGGCCCTGGTCAAAAGTAGAGCACTAAATAGGGAATCGGGTGTCATTTGGAACACATGATAAATCTCATATCTCTGTTTTGTTCAGAGCCAAGTGTTTGTTTGGTTAACGAGGGGAGATTAGAGCTTCTGACTGGCAGCTGGTGAATGCTACTATTTTATCAGACAGAACAGAACAGAGCAGACAACCAGCTAATGCTAATTACCCACCATTCAAGATGTGTAGGGCTAAGGGGAGACAACAGCGTTATCTGGAGTACTCTCAGAGTGGGAGATACAATCAGAGAGACCTCTTAACCAGGTGCTGAGTAGGACTTTAATCAGATATGTTACATTTAGACGGCAGGTGGAACGCAGGGAAGGGAGAGGAGGGGGGGGGGGGTAGTTGGTGTTAATTTGTAGGTCGAGGCTTTTCCGGATCGTCGCGGTAACCTTTGCCCAGCCCCCTTGTGTTCCGACATCAATCAATTCCAAATGGGGAAAAGTAAACGCTTCCCTCCGCTTCTGGCAGGTCATTTCTCCAGGAGCAGATTAGAGCGACACACACACTGATGCCGACACAGACACACAGACACACACACCCTAAGTCTGCTTGCTTAAAATGAGTGGCGTCCTTCCTAATAAATTGTCTGTGTGTCACTGGGGGGGCTCCAATCTATCTGTAGTGCAGCCAGTCAGCCAGCCAGCCAGTCAGTCAGCCAGCCAGTCAGTCAGTCAGCCAGCCAGTCAGCCAGCCGCTGTGAGATTAGGCGTCAGATTGGAGAGGGAAACAATATCCATTAGTCTGAAGCGCTACCTTTGCTGGAAACATTAAGAAAAAAAAATGTCCGCTTCTATCCTCCATTCCATTAGTCCTCTGGACCCGTGTGTATGTGTTAGAGTTCTCATCGGGCCTGAACATTTGAGCCCGGTTCGACCCAAAGTCGAAGCTCGAAAAAAGACTGATTTTTTTTTCAAACAAATTTTCTTTAAACTGTTAGTGGGTTTATCACAGCCAAGATCCTCCGGTACCGTGTTGAGTGTTGGTTGGTTGATGCGCCGGGTCCAAACGTACAGCTAGCTAGCTGGTGGTTCTAGCGGTAGCATGTAAACTAGCTTGCAGTGGTGACAGCTGAGGTAGAGCCCGGGCTAGTTTCTAGTAAGTGGCGGGCCAGATTCAGTTGAAGCAGCATCGTTGATCGTGCTTGTTATCGCAGAGAATCTGGTGGTTCTTAAACAGACCTATTGGCTATATAAAGCTAATCCAAATGTAACTTTAGCTAGCTAGCTGCCCATGCAAACGTTTAAAATTGTATAAGTGTCCATATCAATTCTAATTAGCATAAATGGTCCACAGAAAATTCAAGATATAGTTGGGCAGCAGTGGAGTGAGGAGACAGGAAACAGCCATTGGGCCTAGAAAAAGCAGAGCAAAAGAGGAAAACTCAACTTACACTGAACAAGTTGCTTGTGGTTGAGGATATCCCTCTAGTGGTGTGGAGGCTGTGCTTTGTCAAAATAGGGGGGGGGGGGGGGGGGGGGTTATATCCTTCCTGTTTGGCCCTGTCCGGGGGAATCATCGGATGGGGCCACAGTGTCTCCTGACCCCTCCTGTCTCAGCCTCCAGTATTTATACTGCAGTAGTTTATGTGTTGGGGGGCTAGGGTCAGTTTGTTATATCTGGAGTACTTCTCCTGTCCTATTCGGTGTCCTGTGTGAATTTAAGTACGCTCTCTCTAATTCTCTCTTTCTCTCTTTCTTTCTTTCTCTCGGAGGACCTGAGCCCTAGGACCATGCCTCAGGACTACATGGCATGATGACTCCTTGTTGTCCCCAGTCCACCTGGCCGTGCTGCTGCTCCAGTTTCAACTGTTCTGGCTGTGGCTATGGAACCCTGACCTGTTCACCGGACGTGCTATCTGTCCCAGACCTGCTGTTTTCAACTCTCTAGAGACAGCAGGAGCGGTAGAGATACTCTTAATGATCGGCTATAAAAAGCCAACTGACATTTACTGCTGAGGTGCTGACTTGCTGCACCCTCGACAACTACTGTGATTATTATTATTTGACCATGCTGGTCATTTATGAACATTTGAACATCTTGGCCATGTTCTGTTATAATCTCCACCCGGCACAGCCAGAAGAGGACTGGCCACCACACATAGCCTGGTTCCTCTCTAGGTTTCTTCCTAGGTTTTGGCCTTTCTAGGGAGTTTTTCATAGCCACTGTGCTTCTACACCAGCATTGCTTGCTGTTTGGGGTTTTAGGCTGGATTTCTGTACAGCACTTTGAGATATCAGCTGATGTACGAAGGGCTATATAAATACATTAGATTTGATTGTGATTTGATTTGATTTGAACAAAAATATAAACGCAACTTGTAAATTGTTGGTCCCATTTTTCATGAGCTGAAATAAAAGATCCAAGACATTTTTCATACACACAAAAAGCTAATTTCTTTCAGGTTTTTGGGCACAAACTTGTTTACATCCCTGTTACATCCCTGTTATTGAGCATTTCTCCTTTGCCAAGATGATCCATCCACCTGACAGGTGTGGCATATAATCAAGAAGTTGATTAAACATGATCATTACACAGGTGCACCTTGTGCTGGGGCCAATAAAAGCCCACTAATATGTGCAGTTTTTTGTCACACAACACAATGCCACACATATCTAAAGTTTTGAGGGAGTATGCAATTGAAATGCTGACTGCAGGAATGTCCAGCAGAGCTGTTGTCAAAGAATGTAATTTAGCTAATTATGTCCAACCGGCTTCATAACCTCAGACCACCTGTATGACATTGCGTGGGTGAGGGGTTTGCTGAGGTCAACGTTGTGAGCAGAGTGCCTCATGGTGCCGGTGGGGTTATGGTATGGGGCAGGCATATGCTACAATTTGAATAACACAAAGATACTGTGACGGGATCCTAAGGCCCATTGTCGTGCCACCGCCATCACCTCATGACCCCATGTCACAAGGATCTGTTCACAATTTCTGGAAGCTGAAAATGTCCCAGTTCTTCCTTGGACTGCATATTCAACAGACATGTCAACCATTGAGCATGTTTGGCATGCTCTGGATCCAGTTCCCGCCAATATCCAGCAACTTTGCACAGCCATTGAAGAGGAGCAGAAGCACATTCCACAGCCTGATTAACTCTATGCGAAGGAGTGCTGATTGATGGTGGTCACACCAGATCCTGACCTTCCTTCTGATCCACACCTCTATCTCTTTTTTTTTAAGGTATCTGTGACCAACAGATGCATATTATTCCCAGTCATGTAAAATACATAGATTAGGGCCTAATATTTGTTGTTTCAATTGACTGATTTCCTTATATGAGCAGTAAACATACTCTGTTTCATGGAAACATGGCTCTCTCGGGATATACTGTCGGGAGTCGGTCCAGTCATCTGGATTCTCAGTTCATCGCGCCGACAGGAAGAAGAACAGCTGGGGGTGTATGTTTGTTTCATGATTAACAACTCATGGTGTAATTGTAATAACATACAGGAAGTCCTTTTGTTCACCTGATCTGGAATACCTCACAATCAAATGCCGACCGTATTACCTCCCAAGAGAATTCTCGTCGGTTATTGTCACAGCCGCGTATATCTCCCCCCACAAGCCGATACCACGACGACCATCAAGGAACTTCACTGGACTTTATGCAAACTGGAAAACCATATATCCTGAGGCCGCATTTATTGTAGCTGGGAACAACGTAAACTACCTTTAACCGGACAATCATAGTCCCCATGCCCAGGAACGCCAAGGTAACCTGCCTGCATGACTCTCGTCACATAGCACTCACATCTATAGCCATGAAATGCTTTTGAAAGGCTGGTCACGGCTCACATCAACACCCTCATCCCAGACACCCTGGACCCACTCCAACCCCAACAGATCCACAGATGACAACATTTCCATTGTACTCCGCACAGCCCTCACCCACCAGTAAAAAAAAAACAACTGTTTATTGGCTTCTGCTCAGCATTCTACACCAAAGTCCTTTCAAAGCTCATCAATAAGCTCAGGACCCCGGGACTGAATACCTCCCTCTACAACTGGATCTTGGACGCCCTGACGGGGCGACCCCAACACATCTGCAATACTGACCATCAACACGGGGGCCCCTCAGGGGTGTGTGCTTAGTCCCCTCCTGAACTCCCTGTTCACCTACAACTGAGTGACTGTGGACGACTCCAACATCACTTGAGGCCAAGCTTCCTGCCACCCAGGAACTCTATACCAGGTGGTGTCAGAGGAAGGCCCCAAAAAATGTGGCAAAGAATCCAGCCACCCAAGTCATAGAATGTTCTCTCTGCTACCGCACTGCAAGCGGTCCAGTGCACCAAGTCTGGAACCAACAGGACCCTGAACAGCTTCTACCCCCAAGCCATAACTCTGCTGAACAGTTAATCAAATGACTACCTGGACTACCTGCTTTGACACTTTTTTCACTGACTCCTCCCACACACTCACACATACTTCCACTGACACCCCAATACACACACACACACTACATATGCACAGACACACATAACATGGGCACACACACATACTGACGCCACACACACTTTACCCCTACCTACAGTATACTGCTGTTACTGCCTATTATCTATCCTTTACCCCTACCTACAGTATACTGCTGTTACTGCCTATTATCTATCCTTTACCCCTACCTACAGTATACTGCTGTTACTGTCTATTATCTATCCTTTACCCCTACCTACAGTATACTGCTGTTACTGTCTATTATCTCTCCTTTACCCCTACCTACAGTATACTGCTGTTACTGTCTATTATCTATCCTGTTGCCTAGTAACTTGACCCTTACCTACACATGTATGTACATAGCTACCTCAATTACCGCGTACCCCTGCACATCGACTCAGTACTGGTACTCCCTGTATATAGCCATGTTATTACCTGGCACTCCCTGTATTTTTTTTATTTTATTTCACCTTTATTTAACCAGGTAGGCAAGTTGAGAACAAGTTCTCATTTACAATTGCGACCTGGCCAAGACTAAGAAAAGCAGTTCGACACATACAACAACACAGTTACACATGGAGTAAAACAAACATAGTCAATAATACAGTAGAAAAATAAGTTTACATACAATGTGAGTAAATGAGGTGAGATAAGGGAGGTAAAGGCAAAAATGGCCATGGTGGCGAAGTAAATACAATATAGCAAGTAAAACACTGGAATGGTAGATTTGCAGTGGAAGAATGTGCAAAGTAGAGATGGAAATAATGAGGTGCAAAGGAGCAAAATAAATAAATACAGTAGGGGGAGAGGTAGTTGTTTGGGCTGAATTATAGATGGGCTATGTACAGGTGCAGTGATCTGTGAGCTGCTCTGACAGCGGGTGCTGTTAAAGCTAGTGAGGGAGATAAGTGTTTCCAGTTTCAGAGATTTTTGTAGTTCGTTCCAGTGATTGGCAGCAGAGAACTGGAAGGAAAGGTGGCCAAAGGAGGAATTGGTTTTGGGGGTGACCAGAGAGATATACCTGCTGGAGCGTGTGCTACAGGTGGGTGCTGCTATGGTGACCAGCGAGCTGAGATAAGGGGGGACTTTACCTTGTAGATGACCTGGAGCCAATGGGTTTGGCGACGAGTATGAAGCGAGGGCCAGCCAACGAGAGCATACAGGTCGCAGTGGTGGGTAGTATATGGGGCTTTGGTGACAAAACGGATGGCACTGTGATAGACTGCATCCAATTTATTGAGTAGGGTATTGGAGGCTATTTTGTAAATGACATCGCCGAAGTCGAGGATCGGTAGGATGGTCGGTTTTACGAGGCTATGTTTGGCAGCATGAGTGAAGGATGCTTTTATTTTTACTTGCTATTCATTATTCACTGTGTATTTATTCCTTGTGTCACTATTTCATTTTGAAAAAAATATTTAACTCTGCATTGTTGGAAAAAGACGCATAAGTAAGCATTTCCCTGTTAGTCTACACCTATTGTTGGATTTGATTTGATTTGATTAGCTGCATATCACCTTGTGAGAGCACATCCTGTTGATTGGTTATATTGAAGTATGCTAATGACACGAACACATTTGATTAGCTGTATATCAACTTGTGAGAGCACATCCTGTTTTATCTGTCTTAATAAAGTAACTTAGCCTACTTCAATATAACAAATCAATCATGTAAATCAATCAATCAGGTCATTACAACAGTATACAATTAATTCATGCCTTTACAGATGCACTATTGCAGAAATCGCTCCGCCATTTCCTGGTTGCTAAAATTTTGTTTGTCTAATTTCAGTTTATGTGAGAAAACACATATAGTATAGTGTAGAGAATCATTGTACCATCTGTGAAATATATTTTACATAATTAAAAATATTGCTGGTGTACAAAATCAATGTAAAAGATGCAAAAACTGAAAACTTAACAACGGGAAGCATAGAAATACAAAGAACAGATCTACCGCGTCTTAGACTTGCTTTCAATGAGAATGACAGATCTATAACCCACATTTCTATGTGATTTTGGTCTGTTCGTCCCAAAAGTTACATACTGCAGATTTAAATACAAATCATGAATTGTATTTTTTTAAACGAAATAACAAAAGGGAGTCTTGAGTAATTCAAATAAATATCTTGATTTTCTGTCAAATATCTATTTGAATAACTGCTCAAAAGCCCCGTGTTTTGAATGCATATTTGATTAGGAAAACATTTGGATCAGTTATTTGGTCTATTTCGGATATTTTACAGGGTCCTGACATTAGCAAGGAAGTCATAGGATGTATTCTGTTAAGACGTATCGGCGTTAACAATTGCCACTGGAATGTGGGCTTCTCCTGTTACTGAGATGCGCTCCAGTCTACATTCCAGACGATTCTTATCGCAATTTGAAATGTTTAAAATCATCAGAAAAAATACGTTTCATCATGGCCACTAATTTCCTTGGATTTATTAGAATATTGGAATCCTGGGGTAGCTGAGAGAGAGCCGTAGTAGGCTAAAAAAACAATTTATGCTTGACCTGAAAAAATGTGGTCAGAGGCATGCATTGGCCAAACTGAGCATCGCCCTTACGCCTCTCAAATTTGGTAACAGTGTGGAGGGCTTCGTCTAGCTCCTGATTGACATGATTGGTTGACGGTAGGTGAGGGCGGGAGGTCCTGTATAAACACAAACTCACTTCCTTGACAACTCCCTTCACAACAGATCTGGGCTGCACCACGAAGCGCAAAAAAAAAAAGTATGAATGCGCTGGCTTCTGCAGAGGTCATATCACCAAGCTGCACGGCAAATGCAGACGTCAGATTGACCATGTAGCGCCTTTAAAAAGGTGCGCAGACACACACGGCACAGCAAGCCCGAAACCAGCCCGGCCTGGATCAATTCACAGAATTTGAGGCCCGGTGTGTTGAGTTCCATCCAGTTCGGGCTGAGAATGAGAACTCTAGTGTCTGCAGGGCGATGGTGTTGGTGGTGAGGATATTTCCTCGTTTGAGCGATCAATGCAACGTTAAAGAGACAAATCATTGAGGCAGACGCAGAACGTAAATGAATGACAGGGAAAGCATTTTTTTTAAAAATGAAATTCAATGTGCGAGAATGGTTAATAGGATCGAGGGCTTGATGGGAAAGAAATCATTGTTTAACTCAAATAGATTTGAGGTAAAAAAAAAAAAAAATACATTCAATTCATTGCCATCGCCGTCATTGTCATCAAAGCTTTTGTCTCAATTCCCATTGTTGTCACACAAGGGATGAAGATGGGGGTTTTGATGTGTGGGAATAGCCAATACCAAAACCAATAGAGATGAAATAGTATTATACATTTAAAACAGCATCCGATATCTCTTGTCCTTCAGTGGTTTAAGTGTTGAAAAGGTAAATGATATTATTCTATTGTTATGGGTATAGACTCCCATTTTCAAAGCGTTGTTTTGAGGGGAACTTCTCGCACGTGTGAGTTCCTTCATTATAATATACTGTACACAAAATAAGGAAAGTTATATACAGTGTTTTCTTTTCTTTGAGGTAAACGGGGTATTTGAGGTATATGGGGTATTTGAGGTATATTGGGTATTTGAGGTATATTGGGTATTTGAGGTAAAGTATGTGGGGTATTTGAGGTATATGGGGTATTTGAGGTAAAGTATGTGGGGTATTTGAGGTATATTGGGTATTTGAGGTAAAGTATGTGGGGTATTTGAGGTAAAGTATATGGGGTATTTGAGGTAAAGTATGTGGGGTATTTGAGGTATATGGGGTATTTGAGGTAAAGTATGTGGGGTATTTGAGGTAAACGGGGTATTTGAGGTATATGGGGTATTTGAGGTATATGGGGTATTTGAGGTATATTGGGTATTTGAGGTATATTGGGTATTTGAGGTATATTGGGTATTTGAGGTAAAGTATGTGGGGTATTTGAGGTAAAGTATGTGGGGTATTTGAGGTATATGGGGTATTTGAGGTAAAGTATGTGGGGTATTTGAGGTATATTGGGTATTTGAGGTATATTGGGTATTTGAGGTATATTGGGTATTTGAGGTATATTGGGTATTTGAGGTAAACGGGGTATTTGAGGTATATGGGGTATTTGAGGTATATGGGGTATTTGAGGTATATGGGGTATTTGAGGTATATTGGGTATTTGAGGTATATGGGGTATTTGAGGTATATTGGGTATTTGAGGTAAACGGGGTATTTGAGGTATATTGGGTATTTGAGGTATATGGGGTATTTGAGGTATATGGGGTATTTGAGGTATATTGGGTATTTGAGGTAAACGGGGTATTTGAGGTATATTGGGTATTTGAGGTAAACGGGGTATTTGAGGTATATGGGGTATTTGAGGTATATGGGGTATTTGAGGTATATTGGGTATTTGAGGTATATTGGGTATTTGAGGTAAAGTATGTGGGGTATTTGAGGTATATTGGGTATTTGAGGTATAGCATGTGGGGTATTTGAGGTAAAGTATGTGGGGTATTTGAGGTATATTGGGTATTTGAGGTATAGCATGTGGGGTATTTGAGGTAAAGTATATGGGGTATTTGAGGTATAGCATGTGGGGTATTTGAGGTAAAGTATGTGGGGTATTTGAGGTATATAGGGTATTTGAGGTATATTGGGTATTTGAGGTAAACGGGGTATTTGAGGTATATTGGGTATTTGAGGTATATTGGGTATTTGAGGTATAGCATGTGGGGTATTTGAGGTAAAGTATGTGGGGTATTTGAGGTATATAGGGTATTTGAGGTATATTGGGTATTTGAGGTAAAGTATGTGGGGTATTTGAGGTATATTGGGTATTTGAGGTATAGCATGTGGGGTATTTGAGGTAAAGTATGTGGGGTATTTGAGGTATATAGGGTATTTGAGGTATATTGGGTATTTGAGGTAAAGTATGTGGGGTATTTGAGGTATATGGGGTATTTGAGGTATATTGGGTATTTGAGGTATATTGGGTATTTGAGGTATAGTATGTGGGGTATTTGAGGTATATGTGGTATTTGAGGTATATGGGGTATTTGAGGTATATTGGGTATTTGAGGTATATTGGGTATTTGAGGTAAAGTATGTGGGGTATTTGAGGTAAAGTATATGTGGTATTTGAGGTATATTGGGTATTTGAGGTATATTGGGTATTTGAGGTAAACGGGGTATTTGAGGTTTACAGGGCATTTGAGGTATAGTGGGTATTTGAGGTAAAGTATGTGGGGTATTTGAGGTATAGTAAATGGGGTATTTGAGGTATAGTAAATGGGGTATTTGGGGTATATGGAGTATTTGGGATATTTAAGGTATAAGTGGTATTTGAGGTACAGTAAATGGGGTATTTGAATTATATGGGGTATATGGGGATTTTGAGGTATATGTTGTATTTAAGGTACGAGGTATTTAAGGTATATGGGGTATTTGCGGTACAGTATATGGGGTACCTGAGGTATATGTTGTATTTAAGGTACGAGGTATTTAAGGTATATGGGGTATTTGCGGTACAGTATATGGGGTACCTGAGGTATATGGCGTATTTAAGGTACGAGGTATTTAAGGTATATGGGGTATTTGAGGTACAGTACATGGGCTACTTGAGGTATATAGTGTATTTGAGGTATATGGGGTATTTGAAGTATATGGGGTATATAAAGTAGGTGGGGTATTTGAGGTATATAGGGTATTTGAGGTATATAGGGTATTTGAAGTATATGGGGTATATACAGTATGTGGGGTATTTGAGGTATAGTATATGGGGTATTTGAGGTATATTGGGTATTTGAGGTATATTGGGTATTTGAGGTATATTGGGTATTTGAGGTATATTGGGTATTTGAGGTATATTGGGTATTTGAGGTATATTGGGTATTTGAGGTATATTGGGTATTTGAGGTAAAGTATGTGGGGTATTTGAGGTATATGGGGTATTTGAGGTATATGGGGTATTTGAGGTATATTGGGTATTTGAGGTATATTGGGTATTTGAGGTATATTGGGTATTTGAGGTAAAGTATGTGGGGTATTTGAGGTATATGGGGTATTTGAGGTATATGGGGTATTTGAGGTATATTGGGTATTTGAGGTATATGGGGTATTTGAGGTATATTGGGTATTTGAGGTATATTGGGTATTTGAGGTAAACGGGGTATTTGAGGTATATTGGGTATTTGAGGTATATGGGGTATTTGAGGTATATTGGGTATTTGAGGTATATTGGGTATTTGAGGTAAACGGGGTATTTGAGGTATATTGGGCATTTGAGGTTTACAGGGCATTTGAGGTATATTGGGTATTTGAGGTAAACGGGGTATTTGAGGTATATTGGGTATTTGAGGTATATTGGGTATTTGAGGTAAACGGGGTATTTGAGGTATATTGGGCATTTGGGGTTTACAGGGCATTTGAGGTATATTGGGTATTTGAGGTATATTGGGTATTTGAGGTAAAGTATGTGGGGTATTTGAGGTAAACGGGGTATTTGAGGTAAAGTATGTGGGGTATTTGAGGTATATTGGGTATTTGAGGTATATTGGGTATTTGAGGTAAACGGGGTATTTGAGGTAAAGTATGTGGGGCATTTGAGGTATAGTGGGTATTTGAGGTAAAGTATGTGGGGTATTTGAGGTATAGTAAATGGGGTATTTGGGGAATTTGAGGTATATGAGGAATTTGGGGTATATGGAGTATTTGGGATATTTAAGGTATATGGGGTATTTGAGGTACAGTAAATGGGGTATTTGAATTATATGGGGTATATGGGGATTTTGAGGTATATGTTGTATTTAAGGTACGAGGTATTTAAGGTATATGGGGTATTTGCGGTACAGTATATGGGGTACCTGAGGTATATGGCGTATTTAAGGTACGAGGTATTTAAGGTATATGGGGTATTTGAGGTACAGTACATGGGCTACTTGAGGTATATAGTGTATTTGAGGTATATGGGGTATTTGAAGTATATGGGGTATATAAAGTAGGTGGGGTATTTGAGGTATATAGGGTATTTGAGGTATATAGGGTATTTGAAGTATATGGGGTATATACAGTATGTGGGGTATTTGAGGTATAGTATATGGGGTATTTGAGGTATAGTATATGGGGTATTTGAGGTACAGTAAATGGGGTATTTGAATTATATGGGGTATATGGGGATTTTGAGGTATATGTTGTATTTAAGGTACGAGGTATTTAAGGTATATGGGGTATTTGCGGTACAGTATATGGGGTACCTGAGGTATATGTTGTATTTAAGGTACGAGGTATTTAAGGTATATGGGGTATTTGCGGTACAGTATATGGGGTACCTGAGGTATATGGCGTATTTAAGGTACGAGGTATTTAAGGTATATGGGGTATTTGAGGTACAGTACATGGGCTACTTGAGGTATATAGTGTATTTGAGGTATATGGGGTATTTGAAGTATATGGGGTATATAAAGTAGGTGGGGTATTTGAGGTATATAGGGTATTTGAGGTATATAGGGTATTTGAAGTATATGGGGTATATACAGTATGTGGGGTATTTGAGGTATAGTATATGGGGTATTTGAGGTATATAGGGTATTTGAAGTATATGGGGTATATAAAGTAGGTGGGGTATTTGAGGTATATAGGGTATTTGAGGTATATAGGGTATTTGAAGTATATGGGGTATATACAGTATGTGGGGTATTTGAGGTATAGTATATCGGGTATTTGAGGTATAGTATATGGGGTATTTGAGGTATAGTATATTGGGTATTTGAGGTGTAGTATATTGGGTATTTGAGGTATAGTATATTGCGTATTTGAGGTATAGTATATTGGGTATTTGAGGTATAGTATATTGGGTATTTGAGGTATAGTATATTGCGTATTTGAGGTATAGTATATTGGGTATTTGAGGTATAGTATATTGGGTATTTGAGGTATAGTATGTGGTGTATTTGAGGTATAGTATATCGGGTATTTCAGGTACAGTATATCGGGTATTTGAGGTACAGTATATCGGGTATTTGAGGTATAGTATATTGGGTATTTGAGGTATAGTATGTGGGGTATTTGAGGTATAGTATATTGGGTATTTGAGGTATAGTATATTGGGTATTTGAGGTATAGTATATGGGGTATTTGAGGTATAGTATGTGGTGTATTTGAGGTATAGTATATGGGGTATTTGAGGTATAGTATATTGGGTATTTGAGGTATAGTATATTGGGTATTTGAGGTATAGTATATTGGGTATTTGAGGTATAGTATATTGGGTATTTGAGGTATAGTATGTGGTGTATTTGAGGTATAGTATATTGGGTATTTGAGGTATAGTATATGGGGTATTTGAGGTATAGTATATTGGGTATTTGAGGTATAGTATGTGGTGTATTTGAGGTATAGTATATTGGGTATTTGAGGTATAGTATATTGGGTATTTGAGGTATAGTATGTCAGGTATTTGAGGTATAGTATATTGGGTATTTGAGGTATAGTATATTGGGTATTTGAGGTATAGTATATTGGGTATTTGAGGTATAGTATGTCAGGTATTTGAGGTATAGTATATCGGGTATTTGAGGTATAGTATATCGGGTATTTGAGGTATAGTATATCGGGTATTTGAGGTATAGTATATGGGGTATTTGAGGTATAGTATATTGGGTATTTGAGGTATATAGGGTATTTGAGGTATAGTATATGGGGTATTTGAGGTATAGTATATTGGGTATTTGAGGTATAGTATATTGGGTATTTGAGGTATAGTATATGGGGTATTTGAGGTATAGTATATGGGGTATTTGAGGTATAGTATATTGGGTATTTGAGGTATAGTATATCGGGTATTTGAGGTATAGTATATTGGGTATTTGAGGTATAGTATATCGGGTATTTGAGGTATAGTATATTGGGTATTTGAGGTATAGTATATCGGGTATTTGAGGTATAGTATATTGGGTATTTGAGGTATAGTATATCGGGTATTTGAGGTATAGTATATGGGGTATTTGAGGTATAGTATATCGGGTATTTGAGGTATAGTATATTGGGTATTTGAGGTATAGTATATCGGGTATTTGAGGTATAGTATATTGGGTATTTGAGGTATAGTATATCGGGTATTTGAGGTATAGTATATTGGGTATTTGAGGTATAGTATATCGGGTATTTGAGGTATAGTATATCGGGTATTTGAGGTGTAGTATATCGGGTATTTGAGGTATAGTATATTGGGTATTTGAGGTATAGTATATCGGGTATTTGAGGTATAGTATATTGGGTATTTGAGGTATAGTATATGGGGTATTTGAGGTATAGTATATGGGGTATTTGAGGTATAGTATATCGGGTATTTGAGGTATAGTATATCGGGTATTTGAGGTGTAGTATATCGGGTATTTGAGGTACAGTATATAGGGTATTTGAGGTGTAGTATATGGGGTATTTGAGGTATAGTATATTGGGTATTTGAGGTATAGTATATTGGGTATTTGAGGTGTAGTATATTGGGTATTTGAGGTATAGTATATTGGGTATTTGAGGTATAGTATATCGGGTATTTGAGGTATAGTATATAGGGTATTTGAGGTATAGTATATTGGGTATTTGAGGTATAGTATATCGGGTATTTGAGGTGTAGTATATCGGGTATTTGAGGTATAGTATATCGGGTATTTGAGGTATAGTATGTGGTGTATTTAAAATCTTACACATTTTTTATATACGGTTTCTCATGTACAGATGATTGACAGATGAAGTACAGATGATTGACAAATCATTGAAAATAAATGGGGGGTTTTCAATCATTGATTAAAAATGTAACTTTAATCTGAAATGACCCCAACCCATCCTTACTACATGAAGCTCTCCCACTTCCTACCCCACTAGTCTGAATGTGTAACCATGGTGACAGCATTTCCACTTCCTACCCCACTAGTCTGAATGTGTAACCATGGTAACAGCATTCCCACTTCCTACCCCACTAGTCTGAATGTGTAACCATGGTAACAGCATTCCCACTTCCTACCCCACTAGTCTGAATGTGTAACCATGGTAACAGCATTCCCACTTCCTACCCCACTAGTCTGAATGTGTAACCATGGTAACAGCATTCCCACTTCCTACCCCACTAGCCTGAATGTGTAACCATGGTGACAGCAGTTCCACTTCCTACCCCACTAGCCTGAATGTGTAACCATGGTAACAGCATTCCCACTTCCTACCCCACTAGCCTGAAGGTGTAACCATGGTGACAGCATTTCCACTTCCTACCCCACTAGTCTGAATGTGCAACCATAGTGACAGCATTTCCACTTCCTACCCCACTAGTCTGAATGTGTAACCATGGTGACAGCATTTCCACTTCCTACCCCACTAGTCTAAATGTGTAACCATGGTAACATCATTTCCACTTCCTACCCCACTAGTCTGAATGTGTAACCATGGTGACAGCATTTCCACTTCCTACCCCACTAGTCTGAATGTGTAACCATGGTGACATCATTTCCACTTCCTACCCCACTAGTCTGAATGTGTAACCATGGTGACAGCATTTCCACTTCCTACCCCACTAGTCTAAATGTGTAACCATGGTAACATCATTTCCACTTCCTACCCCACTAGTCTGAATGTGTAACCATGGTGACAGCATTTCCACTTCCTACCCCACTAGTCTGAATGTGTAACCATGGTGACAGCATTTCCACTTCCTACCCCACTAGCCTGAATGTGTAACCATGGTGACAGCAGTTCCACTTCCTACCCCACTAGTCTGAACGTGTAACCATGGTGGCAGCATTCCCACTTCCTACCCCACTAGCCTGAATGTGTAACCATGGTGACAGCATTTCCACTTCCTACCCCACTTGTCTGAATGTGTAGCCATGGTGACAGCATTTCCACTTCCTACCCCACTAGTCTAAATGTGTAACCATGGTGACAGTTGGTGTGTATAAGGTCCTTTCTTGTTGGTCCAAAACATTGGTATAAAATCCATGAGATATTGTAGAACATCCTATCCGTCTGATGGAGTCAATTCCCAGATTTAGGGATTTGGAGTTTTGGATTTCACGTTTTGGATTTGGAAACTACCCTCTTTTTCATCAGTGTCATCTAGGTGTTTTACCTTTGAGCATCCAAACAAACAACTATTTTAATGTATGTTATTGTAGCCAGTACTTACCTATGGATATCTGAACAAACAATCTGTTTTTACTGTACGGTAGTATGACCAGGCTTACCTGTTGGCATCCAGGGGTCTGCCGTGGGCTTCACTCTGGTGTTGGCCTGTTCCCAATCTAGATCGTCCTCTCTCCCCTGGCTGTACCCGCAGGCTGCTAACGGCTTGTCAAACTTACAATCACCTGTTACAAAAGACAGAAGAGAATCATTCACAATTAATCTTGTTTGTGCAACTATTCCATTTACTCCACACCATAATGAAAATGAAAACAATAAATTACATTCATAACATTCATTATCCCCCCCCCCCGTCTCTATTTATAATGCAATATGGCCTCTGAGGCTGAGATGCTGAGACGGGTTGAGGTGAGACAAAGTGAGGGACTAGAACAGCCGTCGATGCACAACACACATTAGCCACATTAGCCAACATGGCAGTCCAATTTCACTATGACAAGTAATGAAATGTCCCGGCTCCATCATCGTTCGACGTCGACTCTGTGCCAAGTGGCACCCTAGTCCCTATTTAGCGCACTACTTCGGACCAGAGCTCTGTGTAGTGTGTAGTGCACTAACTAGGGAACAGGGTGACAGTTAGAACACAGGCGTAGGGTTCCGAACGGCACCATCTAACAGGTATTGATTTATGCTTTCCTCTAACAGCAGTTAGTGCTGTTGCGGCACTCCAGTCTATGGGACTTAGCTGTTCACCTGTCTTTCATTGACACACACACACACACACACACACACACACCACTGTTCTACTGCCTCTACTCTGAAGCTGACAGTGAGGAATCATTAGGAGATGTGTGTGTGTGTTTGTGTGTTCAGCTCTGCCTGTTGGTGTGCGATCGATTAATACATACTCTCCTTTATTCCTCCCACCTATAAGGCCATACAACACAATGTCAAGGTTCCTCCCATCTATAAGGCCATACAACACAAAATTAGGTCCTGATCTGGCTACGCAATATGGCTGTGAGCTACACTAGTTCATTTAGCAGACAAGATTTGCTTAGAAAATCATGTCATTATTTTATAGTATGATGAACACAATTGAACAAAGCTGGATTAAAAAGGATATTTTCTCCAAATGATTTGAGGGAGTGTGCCCATGTGGATATTCTGTGTTGAGCCGTTAACAAAGAAATCCCTCCTATATGTTTAATTTAGATGTATTTATGTTGGTCTACAAACGTTGGGCTGTATGATTCGATTTTTAATACATTCTAAGGATGCATGATGCGACTCTAATGACGATGTGAAAAAAAAGTTTCTTGAAAGACATGAGCTCTGCTTTGTTTTGTTTTTGTGCAGGCTGTACACACTTCATCAGTCTCTCATTCACAATTTCCCTTTGTGTGGCTGTAATTCCCCTTTAAAAAAATCCATGTATTTTTTTTGTGGACAGTGGCTGTTGTGCCCTTGGGCTGAATATAATCATTGTAATTCCCTTCTCCCTGAGTGCTGCGCGCCCCGAAACACCTCTCACTCACATGGCTCTCCGTCAATTGATCGGGTCTTTCTCACAGGCTACAAGTGAAGACAGACATATCAGGGAGGCAACCGCGCTCATCCTGATCCAATTCTGAGGTGCATGTTGAAGATATTGGAAGAACTGTCCACATTTACTTTTCGTCAGACAACAAGATGAGTAGGTCTAACGAACAGCAAAAGCAATAGCCTACGTCAATCTACTATCCCACATAGTACAAAAGTCGTCCTATTCCGTGCGAGAAATAAATATTCCAAACATAGCCTAAGACAGTTGGGGGATGCCATAGATCCCAAATTTGACCACTAGCATGAACATTTTTTTTTATGCAATATGACTGACACAACAGATCAGAACGTTTAGCTTAAAATGTTGATAAACTATTAGGCTATTTCTTCACATTATAAGCACAGCAATGCGCACATGGCAGTAGGCTATAAACAAGAATGTTCAATTAGCAGGAAAACACCATTATCAAAAGTGACCACTGTCCCCCACTTAGTACAAAGGTTGACCTATTAAATTCTGTTTGATAAATAAATGATCCAAACATAGTCTGGAAGAGCTGTGGGATGGGATAGATCCCAAATGAATACAACCACAAGCATCAACAAAAACGTTTATTTTTTATTTTTATGCAATTAGGCTGAACTCAACAGATCAGAACGTTTAAAATGTTGATAAACTGTTACTGCCTTGACCAATAGCGTCGTTGCGTAAAAAAAGTATGCAGCATCAGCTGGAACTATGTCGACAGTTCAACATTCACCTTCTGCTACCATTTCTGTCAAGCCGTCTACACATACAGTCTGATGCATACGTTTGATACATCCAACGTATGCACCACACAGAACGCACTGCAACAAGGCAAACGCAGTGCTCCATGTAAACCTCCAAAAGCAATCATCAAGTTTACAGACGACACAACAATAGTTGGTCTGATTACCGACAATGACCAGACAGCCCACAGGGAGGTGGTGAGGGCCCTGGCAGACTGGTGCCAAGATATTAACCTCTCACTCAATGTCAACAAAACAGAGGAGATGATCGTGGACTTCAGGAAACAGAAGAGGGAGCACGCCTCTACCCACATCGACGGGACCGCAGTGGAGAAGGTGGAAAGCTTCAAGTTCCTCGGGGTACACATCACGGAAAATCTGAAATGGTCCACCCACACAGACAGTGTGGTGAAGAAGGCGCAGGGATCCTCCTCTTTTTAAGAGGCCATCATTCTGTTTTCTCCCACAATTGCATAGCCTATAGAAATGTTGCGCAACATGAGCTCTCATGAAGTGTTCGGTTAGATTTTCAATTACATTTACATTGATGTCAGAGTGATTAGAGGGACAATAGAGTGCTAAGTACCAGGCAGTTAGACAGTTTGGTGGGCTACTAATAACCATCAGCAGAATGGTCAGCAGAGCTTGAAGAAGCCTAATGACCTTGACTAAACTGTCGGCACGTGGAATTTGACTGCCTTCATGACTCGTGACTGCCCGTGTGGTGGTGATACGGTCACCGTAACAGCCCTAGTCATACCTACATTTGCTAATCTTGCCAACAAAAAAAGTTATCAAAGTGGCCTCAATGAAAATATACCTCAATGAAAGATGGAGCCGCTTTCTTGCTTTCTTTGTTTTTTTTTGTCTAGAATTTTATTAAAAGTACTACAGTGCTTTTTTTTACTATAATTCTTTCAATCATTTATCTTTGCTCCGGAATTTATTTTTCTTTTTTTGTTAAGTTTAGTTACATGATTTCTCAATTTACTGTATGTTTGCCCGTCTGCTGTGTTGTCAGACTTATTTTCTATTCCGTTTGCCTCATCCCTCTCAGCCATTCAGTTTTTTCAATTCATCATCTGTACATGGGGATTGGGCAGTTCTAACAGTCAGTTTTTTCAATTCATCATCTGTACATGGGGATTGGGCAGTTCTAACAGTCAGTTTTTTCAATTCATCATCTGTACATGGGGATTGGGCAGTTCTAACAGTCCGTTTTTTCAATTCATCATCTGTACATGGGGATTGGGCAGTTCTAACAGTCCGTTTTTTCAATTCATCATCTGTACATGTGGATTTGGCAGTTCTAACAGTCCGTTTTTTCAATTCATCATCTGTACATGGGGATTGGGCAGTTCTAACAGTCAGTTTTTTCAATTCATCATCTGTACATGTGGATTTGGCAGTTCTAACAGTCAGTTTTTTCAATTCATCATCTGTACATGGGGATTTGGCAGTTCTAACAGTCAGTTTTTTTTGATGAGCGCATGCCTGTAATTGGAAGCAGCCGTTTCATAAATGCTTCAAGTGCAGCGTCAGATTGTTCCTCATTACACAGATCAGACTAACAAATATGTTTCACATCTTCGACATTCGGATTCACTACAAAAACCTCTTGTAATCATTGTTTATTCACAATTTTAGGTCCAATCTTTGGAACTTAGTTTATTCTAGATATGGCTATTATATTATCGTCACTACATCCGATGGGAGTGGATACCGCTTCAGAGCAGATTGTCTGCAACATTAGTAAAGATGTGATCAATACACGTGAATGATTTAGTTCCTGTTCTGTTTGTTTGTAAATACCCTGGTAGGTTGACTAATGACTTGAACCAGATTGCAGGCGCTCGTTAAAGCTTGGAACCTATTTTTTTGAGCGGGCAGCTTGATGACAACCAGTCAATATTTAGGTCACCCAGAAAATATACACCTCTGTTGATATTACATTCATTATCCAACATTTCACACATATTATCCAGATACTGACTTTTAGTACTTGGTGGTCTACAGCAACTTCCGACGCGGATAGGATTTAGATGAGGCAGATGAACCTGTAGCCATATTTCTTACACATCATCTGACTTGAGATCCTCTCTCAGCCTAAATTAATACATACATGGCAACACCTCCACCATTTGCATTTCTATCTTTCCTGTATATTATATAACCATGTATAGCTACTGCATCATCAAATTAATTATCTAAGTGTGTTTCAGAGACGGGACAGAATATTAATGTTTTCCGAAGTTAATAAGTTGTCCATTTCATGAACTTTCTCAGGCTACATACAGTATGTTATTATGAGCAATTGTTTGTCCTTTTCTGAGTTGCTAGTCTGTTTTTAGTACCATTCTGAGAGGTTGACCCGAGGTAGACATGTCCGTGACATTTACATTTGATTCATTGGTACTGAGTGAGCTGCCAAACAGTTTCAGGACAAACAGTGGAATTCAATTCTATGTGCATTTGATTATTTCTGACAATACCCTCGGAGACAACAGTTAAAGGAACATAGATCAGGTTACTTACAGTCACTACACTTCTAGTTTTCTGAGATATAATACCCTTTCCATCTCCTCTGTCACTGATTATGACAGGGAGGATGCAGTTTTCTATGTTGACGGAGATCATCCTGGAACCGCTGCAGTTAGGGTGAATCCCATCTCTTTTAAAGACTGTTGGTTGCTCCCGCACGAAGTGAAAATTGTCACAAAAGGAGACATTCCTCTGTCTTTGCAGAGTTTCTTCAGGAACTCGTTTAGGGCAGCGATGTGGCTGTAACCCCTTCTATAGCATATAGCAAAGGGGAGCTAGAGATTACTGTTCTCTTCCCTGTGCCAACAAGGGTGTTGAAGATAATTTCGTAGTCCTTCTTCAGTTCCTCAGATTGCAAAAAAGTGAATGTCGTTAAAACTAACTTGAATGACAGGCCAAAATCTCTCACCATCGAGCTGCCCACGACGATGGTTGTCGTGACAGAATCCGATGGGGAAGGAAGATGGGGGAACGGAACGGGCCTGCCTTTGGGCAGGGGGGAAGGAGGTGTACTTTGTCTCATGCCAGCCGTACATGTACCAGCAGCAGTGGATGGCATCAGAATCTTTGGGTCGGTGATTGGCTGAGCTGTGGAGGAGGGCCCAAGACCTTGTTTCATTTGGTCGTCTGCTGGCTGAGCTGTGGAGGAGGGCCCAATAACTTGTTTCATTTGGTCGGTGATTGGCTGAGCTGTGGAGGAGGGCCCAAGACCTTGTTTCATTTGGTCATCTGCTGGCTGAGCTGTGGAGGAGGGCCTAAGACCTTGTTTCATTTGGTCGTCTGCTGGCTGAGCTGTGGAGGAGTGCCCAAGACCTTGTTTCATTTGGTCGTCTGCTGGCTGAGCTGTGGAAGAGGGCCCAAGACCTTGTTTCCTTTGGTCGGCGACTGGCTGAGCTGTGGAGGAGGGCCCGAGGCCTTGTTTTCTTTGGTCGGTGATTGGCTGAGCTGTGGAGGAGGGCCCGAGGCCTTGTTTTCTTTGGTCGGCGACTGGCTGAGCTGTGGAGGAGGGCCCAAGACCGTGTTTCATTTGGTCGGTGACTGGCTGAGATGTGGAGGAGGGCCCAAGACCGTGTTTCATTTGGTCGGTGATTGGCTGAGCTGTGGAGGAGGGCCCAAGACCTTGTTTCCTTTCGTCGGTGATTGGCTGAAATGTGGAGGAGGGCCCAAGATCTTGTTTCCTTTGGTCGGTAATTGGCTGAGCGGTGGAGGAGGGCCCAAGATCTTGTTTCCTTTGGTCGGTGACTGGCTGAGCTGTGGAGGAGGGCCCAAGACCTTGTTTCCTTTGGTCGACGACTGGCTGAGCTGTGGAGGAGGGCACAAGGCCTTGTTTCCTTTCGTCGGTGATTGGCTGAAATGTGGAGGAGGGCCCAAGACCTTGTTTCCTTTGGTCGATGATTGGCTGAGCGGTGGAGGAGGGCCCAAGATCTTGTTTCCTTTGGTCGGCGACTGGCTGAGCTGTGGAGGAGGGCCCAAGACATTGTTTCCTTTGGTCGGCAACTGGCTGAGCTGTGGAGGAGGGCCCAAGACCGTGTTTCATTTGGTCGGCGACTGGCTGAGCAGTGGAGGAGGGCCCAAGACCTTGTTTCCTTTGGTCGGTGATTGGCTGAGCTGTGGAGGAGGGCCCAAGACCTTGTTTCATTTGGTTGTCGGCTGGCTGAGCAGTGGAGGAGGGCCCAAGACCTTGTTTCCTTTGGTCGGTGATTGGCTGAGCTGTGGAGGAGGGCCCAATACCTTGTTTCATTTGGTCGGTGATTGGCTGAGCTGTGGAGGAGGGCCCAAGACCTTGTTTCCTTTGGTCAGCGACTGGCTGAGCTGTGGAGGAGGGCCCAATACCTTGTTTCATTTGGTCGGTGATTGGCTGAGCTGTGGAGGAGGGCCCAAGGCCTTGTTTCCTTTGGTCGGTGATTGGCTGAGCTGTGGAGGAGGGCCCAAGACCTTGTTTCCTTTGGTCAGCGACTGGCTGAGCTGTGGAGGAGGGCCCAAGACCTTGTTTCCTTTGGTCAGCGACCGGCTGAGCTGTGGCTGGTGCCCCTGGACGGCTGTTGGCTGTTGGTGTATTCCCAAGATCAGAGCTGACTCCCGGGGACGGTATGTAAGCTAGTGGTTAGAGCGTTGGTCCAGTAACCGTCATCTTGCCCCGAATAAGGCAGGTAACCCACTGTTCCCCGGTAGGCCGTCATTGCAAATAAGAATGTGTTCTTAACTGACTTGCCTAGTTAAATAAATAAAGATTAAAAAAATATATATCAACAATAGAAGAACGAAATCCACCTCCAGCAGGACAAAGCTTTATCTGATTGGATACATGGAGGCCAACCAGAGGCCAACCAGACTGCCTCCCACACAAACTCCTTTGCTTTGCCAGTCTCCCACCGGCTGCAGAGTTGAGCTTACAATCTGTCCAGTGGATTGGAGCAGGTCAGCCTGACCCTTCAACCCCTTGGCTGTAGGAGGCATTCAGAACAGACATAGTAAAAAGTAAGCACATCTTGTTTTTTCCTGCAGCTGAGCTAGCAGCCGGAGAATCTCTTCCCTAAAGCTATTTGATAATAATACAATTGGAACAGACAAAGAATGTATGTTAATTTAGATGGTCCACCTAATTTTCCTCCCCTTGCGTAGATATCACCTCACACCTTGGGCATGAGCCCAGACCTAGACAGAAATGTGCACCTGTTACATTGTTAATGACAGTAAGTCTGTAATCCCAGCCCACTGACCAGAACAACATGAGACCAGGTGTATGACTCACCTGACCAGAACAACAGGTGCATGAATCACCAGAATAACATGAGACCAGGTGTATTCCCAGCCCACTGACCAGAACAACATGAGACCAGGTGTATTCCTCATCAGAACAACATGAGACCAGGTGTATTCCCAGCCCACTGACCAGAACAACATGAGACCAGGTGTATTCCCAGCCCAATGACCAAAACAACATGACACCAGGTGTATTCCTCACCAGAACAACATGAGACCAGGTGTATTCCCAGCCCACTGACCAGAACAACATGACACCAGGTGTATTCCTCACCAGAACAACATGACACCAGGTGTATTCCCAGCCCAATGACCAGAACAACATGAGACCAGGTGTATTCCTCATCAGAACAACATGAGACCAGGTGTATTCCCAGCCCACTGACCAGAACAACATGACACCAGGTGCATTCCTCACCAGAACAACATGAGACCAGGTGTATTCCCAGCCCACTGACCAGAACAACATGAGACCAGGTGTATTCCCAGCCCACTGACCAGAACAACATGACACCAGGTGTATTCCTCACCAGAACAACATGACACCAGGTGTATTCCCAGCCCAATGACCAGAACAACATGACACCAGGTGTATTCCTCACCAGAACAACATGAGACCAGGTGTATTCCCAGCCCACTGACCAGAACAACATGAGACCAGGTGTATTCCCAGCCCACTGACCAGAACAACATGACACCAGGTGTATTCCTCACCAGAACAACATGACACCACGTGTATTCCCAGCCCACTGACCAGAACAACATGACACCAGGTGTATTCCCAGCCCACTGACCAGAACAACATGAGACCAGGTGTATTCCCAGCCCACTGACCAGAACAACATGACACCAGGTGTATTCCTCACCAGAACAACATGAGACCAGGTGTATTCCCAGCCCACTGACCAGAACAACATGACACCAGGTGTATTCCTCACCAGAACGACATGACACCACGTGTATTCCCAGCCCAATGACCAGAACAACATGAGACCAGGTGTATTCCTCATCAGAACAACATGACACCAGGTGTATTCCTCACCAGAACAACATGACACCAGGTGTATTCCCAGCCCACTGACCAGAACAACATGAGACCAGGTGTATTCCCAGCCCACTGACCAGAACAACATGACACCAGGTGTATTCCTCACCAGAACAACATGAGACCAGGTGTATTCCCAGCCCACTGACCAGAACAACATGACACCAGGTGTATTCCTCACCAGAACGACATGACACCAGGTGTATTCCTGACCAGAACAACATGACACCAGGTGTATTCCTCACCAGAACAACATGACACCAGGTGTATTCCCCACCAGAACAACATGACACCAGGTGTATTCCTCACCAGAACAACATTACACCAGGTGTATTCCCAGCCCAAGTCTTGTCCATGTTTTATCCTCTCAGACTCTCATATGAGCTGTATTTCTCCTACTATCATCATGGCTGTGACATTCTGCCTTATGATGCTGTGAATCCTGCTATTAATATGTGTGTGTGTGTGTGTGTGTGTGTGTGTGTGTGTGTGTGTGTGTGTCTGTGTGCATGTCTGTGCGTGTGTGTGTGTGTGTGTGTGTTTGTGTGTGTGTGTGTGTGTGCATGTCTGTGTGTGTGTGTGTGTGTGTGTGTGTGTGTGTGTGTGCATGTCTGTGCGTGTGTGTGTGTGTGTGTGCCGGTATGTGTGTGTGTGTGTGTGTGTGTGTGTGTGTGTGTGTGTGTGTGTGTGTGGTTATTTTATCATTCACCTGTTGTGGCGACAATGTACAGTACTATAATGAGGCTCTAACGAGAACCAGGCTGGATTCGTATTGGACAGACACTCCCTCCATAAGGACTCATGATAATGATTAATTTAGTTCAAGCCTGGTTCTGAGAGGGCGGACACACAAATACATCATTAAATTGGTGGAAAAGGGTTGCGGATCACATGAACAATAGAAGAGAAGGTCAAAGGTGAAGATGTATCAGGAGGGAGTGTATTGTTGGGTTGGAGAGATTTGAGTTCCAGCTTGTTGTGTATACTAATAGTGTATGAATGCTGGAGATTCCCCAGCCAATGGTTCAACAGGACTCAGGATTGGTCCTTCAAGGGGCTGGTCGGTCGAACACGTTTGTTCATTTTTCTGCTAAAATTCTATTCTTTCCTTCCGTTTGTACACAGACGGAATTAATTCCATATGATTTGATGATTTCTGTTTGCTTTGCAGAGACGTGTGTTCGTTTCAGGAGAAATGTGCATTCATCTACGAGGCTCTGTAAGCTCAGAGAGATCAGTGTCCTGGGGTGGTTTGTCTTCCTGAGACCCTCCCCTCCACTCCCCCTCTCACCTCCCCTCCACTCCACTCCCCTCCTTTTTGCTCTTCACCTCACCTCCCTATCCCTCCTCTAATTACCTCTCCTCTCCTCTCCTCTCTCCCCCTGCCCTCCTCTCCTTACCTCTCCTCTCCCCGCCTCTCCTCTCCCCGCCCCTCCTTACCTCTCCAGTCCTGTCCTGTCCTCTGCTCTCCTTACCTCTGCTCTCCTCTCCTCTCCTTATCTCTCCTCTCCTTACCTCTCCTTACCTCTCCTCTCCTCACCTCTCCTTACCTCTCTTCTCCTTATCTCTCCTCTCCTCTCCCCGCCTCTCCTCTCCCGTCCCCTCCTTACCTCTCCTCTCCTCTCCCCCCCCTCTTTACCTCTCCTCTCTTGTCCTCCCCTGTTCTCTCCTCTCCTTACCTCTGCTCTCCTCTCCTCTCCTTACCTCTGCTCTCCTCTCCTTACCTCTCCTCTCCTTACCTCTCCTTACCTCTCCTCTCCCCTCCCCTACTTACCTCTACTCTCCTGTCCTCTCCTTACCTCTCCTCTCCTGTCCTCGCCTTACCTCTCCTCTCCTGTCCTCGCCTTACCTCTCCTATCCTGTCCTCTCCTTACCTCTCCTCTCCATACCTCTCCTCTCTCCACCTCTCCTCATCTCTCCTCTCCTCTGCACTCATCGCCCCTCCCCTCAACGCCCCTCCTCTCCTCTCCCCTCCTTACCTCTCCTCTCCTTACCTCTCCTCTCCTCTCCTTACCTCTCCTCTCCTGTCCTCTCCCCTCCTTACCGCTCCTCTCCTGTCCTCTCCTTACCGCTCCTCTCCTTACCTCTCCTCTCCCCGCCTCTCCCCTCCTTACCTCTCCTCTCCCCTCCTTACCTCTCCTCTCCTGTCCTCTCCTTCCCTCTCCTCTCCTGTCCTCTCCTTACCTCTCCTCTCCTTACCTCTCCTCTCACCGCCTCTCCTCTCCCCTCCTCTCCTCTCCCCTCCTTACCTCTCCTCTCCTGTCCTCTCCTTACCTCTCCTCTCCTCTCCCCTCCCCTCCCTCCCTTCCTTACCTCTCCTCTACCCTCCTTACCTCTCCTCTACCCTCCTTACCTCTCCTCTCCTCTCTTTACCTCTCCCCTACTTA
>NC_143049.1:40215000-40267500 GCF_057628025.1 Oncorhynchus mykiss | reverse complement strand
TTCTACAATCCGAAGTCAAATGTCTGCTGTTTGCCGATGATCTGGTGCTTCTGTCACCAACCAAGGAGGGCCTACAGCAGCACCTAGATCTTATGCACAGACTCTGCCAAACCTGGGCCCTGACAGTAAATCTCAGTAAGACCAAAATAATGGTGTTCCAAAAAAGGTCCAGTCACCAGGACCACAAATACAAATTCCATCTAGACACTGTTGCCCTAGAGCACACAAAAAACTATACATACCTTGGCCTAAACATCAGCGCCACAGGTAACTTCCACAAAGCTGTGAACAATCTGAGAGACAAGGCAAGAAGGGCATTCTATGCCATCAAAAGAAACATAAATTTCAACATACCAATTAGGATTTGGCTAAAAATACTTGAATCAGTCATAGAGCCCATTGCCCTTTATGGTTGTGAGGTCTGGGGTCCGCTAACCAACCAAGACTTCACAAAATGGGACAAACACCAAATTGAGACTCTGAACGCAGAATTCTGCAAAAATATCCTCCGTGTACAACGTAGAATACCAAATAATGCATGCAGAGCAGAATTAGGCCGATACCCACTAATTATCAAAATCCAGAAAAGCGCCGTTAAATTCTACAACCACCTAAAAGGAAGTGATTCACAAACCTTCCATAACAAAGCCATCACCTACAGAGAGATGAACCTGGAGAAGAGTCCCCTAAGCAAGCTGGTCCTGGGGCTCTGTTCACAAACACAAACACACCCTACAGAGCCCTAGGACAACAGCACAATTAGACCCAACCAAATCATGAGAAAACAAAAAGATAATTACTTGACACATTGGAAAGAATTAACAAAAAAACAGAGCAAACTAGAATGCTATTTGGCCCTAAACAGAGAGTACACAGCGGCAGAATACCTGACCACTGTGACTGACCCAAAATTAAGGAAAGCTTTGACTATGTACAGACTTAGTGAGCATAGCCTTGCTATTGAGAAAGGCCGCTGTAGGCAGACATGGCTCTCAAGAGAAGACAGGCTATGTGCTCACTGCCCACAAAATGAGGTGGAAACTGAGCTGCACTTCCTAACCTCCTGCCCAATGTATGACCATATTAGAGAGACATATTTCCCTCATATTACTCAGATCCACAAAGAATTCGAAAACAAATCCAAATTTGAAAAAAAACTCCCATATCTACTGGGTGAAATTCCACAGTGTGCCATCACAGCAGCAAGATTTGTGACCTGTTGCCACGAGAAAAGGGCAACCAGTGAAGAACACACACCATTGTAAATACAACCCATATTTATGCTTATTTATTTTATCTTGTGTCCTTTAACCATTTGTACATTGTTAAAACACTGTATATATATATAATATGACATTTGTAATGTCTTTACTGTTTTGAAACCTCTGTATGTGTAATGTTTACTGTTAATTTTTGTTGTTTTTCACTTTATATATTCACTTTGTATGTTGTCTACCTCACTTGCTTTGGCAATGTTAACACATGTTTCCCATGCCAATAAAGCCCTTGAATTGAATTGAATTGAATTGAGAGACCGACAGAGTGAGAGAGAGAGAGTGAGAGAGACATACAGACAGAGCGAGAGAGAGAGAGAGAGAGAGAGACAGACAGAGTGAGAGAGACAGACAGACAGAGCGAGAGAGAGAGAGAGAGACAGACAGAGTGAGAGAGACAGACAGAGTGAGAGAGAGAGAGAGAGAGAGGGTGTTTCTTAATGTGCATACTACTACTGTGCTCCACACCTTCATGCTCCGAGTGCATTCTTCGACCACGTTCACTTGAGTACGTTGTTGTTGTTGTTGTTGTTGTTGTTGTTGTTGTTGTAAGGACGAGAGTGTGGAGAATGCATAAAACAATACATTTGAGAAGCACTGCATTACCTCACGCCTCACTTCCCCATTGATAGAACCTTCTTCCAGCCAGAACATCAAGAGATAAAACCACAACATAAACAAACAATATTCATATATATATATATATATATGGCTGGCTAGTTAATATATATTGTATATATATATATATACACACAATATATATTAACTATATATATCAACTAGCCAGCTAGTTAAACAGGCAAAAATGACCTCAAACTGATGTTATGCAAGGTAGATGTACATTTTTCGTAGGTAGCTAGTCATTTTTTGTAGCTAGCTAGCTAGCCAGTTAGCCCTATTGACTTACTATGGAGTTAGCCATTCACTGTTAGCCATTCACTGAACCCTCTTCCAGTCAGGACAACAATGGCGATAGAAACTAAACTAGATTTACACAAAGCAACCGTTCTACTTCATAGCTATCAACTAGCTATATGTGAATCATAATAACGTAGCTAACCAGACAGTTTAATAGGCAGAAAGATATCCTTCCTGTTTGGCCCTGTCCGGGGGGTGTCCTCGGATGGGGCCACAGTGTCTCCTGACCCCTCCTGTCTCAGCCTCCAGTGTTTATGCTGCAGTAGTTTATGTGTCGGGGGGCTAGGGTCAGTTTGTTATATCTGGAGTACTTCTCCTGTCCAATTCGGTGTCTTGTGTGAATCTAAGTGTGCGTTCTCTAATTCTCTCCTTCTCTCTTTCTTTCTCTCTCTTGGAGGACCTGAGCCCTAGGACTACCTGACATATTGACTCCTTGCTGTCCCCAGTCCACCTGGCCGTGCTGCTGCTCCAGTTTCAACTGTTCTGCCTTATTGTTATTTGACCATGCTGGTCATTTATGAACATTTGAACATCCTGGCCATGTTCTGTTATAATCTCCACCCGGCACAGCCAGAAGAGGACTGGCCACCCCACATAGCCTGGTTCCTCTCTAGGTTTCTTCCTAGGTGTTGGCCTTTCTAGGGAGTTTTTCCTAGCCAGTGCTTCTACACCTGCATTGCTTGCTGTTTGGGGTTTTAGGCTGGGTTTCTGTACAGCACTTTGAGATATCAGCTGATGTACGAAGGGCTATATAAATACATTTGATTTGAAGACCTAAAAACTAACATTATACAAGATAGATGTCAAATTTTTTGCGGGGTAGCTACACATTTTTCGTGGCTAGCAAGCTAGCTAACAGTACTGACAGCTAGCCCGTTAGCCCTATTGACTTACTATGGGCTTGCGATCTACGGTACAGGTAGGCAGGTAAAAATGATCAAAAATTATCACAGCATGTATTTATTGACGTGTCAAGGTAATATTGTAGTCAGGCAACACATGACATTTCATTCTGAAGTCGCTTCAGCTCAAAATAACGTTTTTTAACGTGTCACATTTCCTTTCATACTGTGTTGATGCAGTGTGAAAAAACGAAGAAGTGCCCTTCGTGCTCAGTTTTGCATACATTGATTTGAACTCCAAACCTCCAATTTGCGCGCTTGAAGCACGCTAGTGTGCATTTTGACAAACACAGAGAGAGAGAGAGAGAGAGAGAGAGAGAGAGAGAGAGAGAGATTGTTGCTTGATTTCCATATTCTCCTGTCTAGCTAGACATCACGTAGCCTGAGTGTGTGTCTATGAATCTTGTCGTGTTCATACACCTCTTCCTGTTTTAAACCCGGTGTTCTGTTGTGTTCATGCACCTCTCACAAATTCCACCCTATTCCCTATGCATTGCACGACAGTCAAAAGTAGTGCACTATACTGGGAATAAGGTTCTATAGGGCTCTGGTCTAAAGTAGTGCACTATATTGGGAATAGGGTTCTATTTGTGGAGGTACACACAGGCGTTTGAAGGTGAAAGGTGGCCAAAAGACAATAGTTCTATGTTATTAAATAATTTATTCCTGAGTGAGAGAACACAATGGTATTTTTATTCCTTTCTCCACTGAGAGTACAAAACATTAAGAACAGCTTCCTTATAAAATATTGAGTTGCACAGAACTACCTCAGTTTCTTCGGGGCACGGACTCGACAAGGTTGTGGAAAGCCTTTCACAGGGATGCCCAATGTTGACCTCAATGCTTACCGCAATTGCGTCAAGTTAGTTTGATGTACTTTGGGTTGGTGGAACATTCTTGATACACACGGGAAACTGTTGAGTGTGAAAAACCCAGCAGCGTTGCAGTTCTTGACACAAACCGGTGCGCCTGGCACCTACTACCCCGTTCAAAGGCACTTTCACCCTCTGAATGTGACACAATCCGTGTCTCAATTGTCTCATAGCTTAACAATCCTTATTTAACCCGTCTCCTCCCCTTCATCTACACTGATTTTAAGTGGATTTAACAAGTGACATCAATAAGGGATCATAACTTTTCACCTGGATTCACCTGGTCAGTCTAATGTCATGGAAGAGTGTTCCTAATGTTTTGTCCGCTCAGTATATATTCCCACACAGCATTTCAAACAGATCTATCCATCTTTTACAGCTGCTGTAAAGCCAGAGGCCTGGATCAATAATTCAACCCCACAACACTGGAGCCAATCTCTCCTAAAGATTTTCCACTCTGACTTAAAAAAAGCTTTTGTTGTTATTGCATCTGTAACAAAAGTAAACTTCCAACGTTGAAAGCAAAACGAGGCGAAAACACTGTGTGTGTGTGTGTGTGTGTGTGTGTGTGTGGACGAGTCTGAAGCCTGGGAGAGCTGGGTCTGGCTCTATACATGTGCAGCCTCCAGACATCGATGTGAACAGAATAGGTCTGGGTGGGAGTGTGAAGAGAACAGACGACAAGGTAGGAACGTAGTAAATGGCTGTCTGCTGGTTCAGAATAGAAACATAGAAATGAACAAATGCCGGAGTTTTCTATCAAGCTGTCTGTGTTTTCTCTGTAGTTAATTAGAGAAGTCAGACCCATCTAGCCAGACAGTCGTACATTTAATCTCAGTATGAAATATTAATACAATAGGCACACTGTGTTACTAGTCACTTCTTGCTACCAACAATACCCAGTTCTCTCTGCATGACCCTTCAGCAACCCCCTACCAACAATACCCAGGCCCCAATTCAATCTATTGCAGACGAGGTCAAACACAATGCAGGTTCTCACAGACAGACACTACTGTTAGACAGCTGTTAGTACCTGATCTGGGTGCCAAATGCTCCCTATTCCCTACATAGTGCACTACTTTTGACCAGTCCTATGGCACCCTATTCCCTACATAGTGCATTACTTTAGACCAGAATCCTATGGTACCCTATTCCCTATATAGTGCACTACTTTAGACCAAAGCCTTATGGCACCCTATTCCCTACATAGTGCACAACTTTTGACCAAAGCCCATAGGGCTCTGGTCAAAAGTAGTGCACTTCCATTGTTAATAGGATGTTATTTTGGACGTGAACCTGATGGGTCTCTCTGACACTTCAGCTATTACAACCTGTTCTGTTCAGTCTGGAAGGAGGAAATCACTGCTCTGCTCCTGTCTCTCTCTCTCTATATCCACCCCCCCCCCCCCCCACCTTACTCAATCTACCATAAATGGCTGCACTATAGTTTTAACAAACGTCTTGTTGCCTCTCCTTCCTTTCCTTCCTCTCCTCTCTTATTCAACCCTGTCTCTCTCCTCTCATCTCCTCTCCTCTCTTATTCAACCCTGTCTCTCTCCTCTCATCTCCTCTCCTCTCCAAGCCTGTCTCTCTCATCTCCTCTCCTCTCCATGCCTGTCTCTCTCATCTCCTCTCCTCTCCAACCCTGTCTCTCTACTCTACTCTCTTCTCCAACCCTGTACCTCTCCTCTCCTCTCCTCTCCTGTTCCCTTCTCCCTCTTCTCCTCTCCTTTCCCTCTTCCCCTCTCCCCCTCTCCCTCTTATCCCCTCCCTCTTATCCTCTCCCTCTTCCCCTCTCCCTCTTATCCTCTCCCTCTTCCCCTCTCCGTCTTCCCCTCTCCTCCTCTCCCATTCCCCTCTCCTCCTCTCCCTCTTCCCCTCTCCCTCTCCCTCTTCCCCTCTCCCTCTTATCCTCTCCCTCTTCTCCTCTCCTTTCCCTCTTCCCCTCTCCCCCTCTCCCCTCCCTCTTATCCTCTCCCTCTTCCCCTCTCCCTCTTCCCCTCTCCCTCTTCCCCTCTCCTCCTCTCCCTCTTCCCCTCTCCCCCTCTCCCTCTTCCCCTCTCCCTCTTATCCTCTCCCTCTTCCCCTCTCCTCCTCTCCCTCTTCCCCTCTCCCCCTCTCCCCCTCTCCCTCTTATCCTCTCCCTCTTATCCTCTCCCTCTTCCCCTCTCCCTCTTTCCCTCTCCTCCTCTCCCTCTTCCCCTCTCCCTCTCCCTCTTCCCCTCTCCCCCTCTCCCTCTTATCCTCTCCCTCTTCCCCTCTCCCTCTTATCCTCTCCCTCTTATCCTCTCCCTCTTATCCTCTCCCTCTTCCCCTCTCCTCCTCTCCCCCACTCCCTCTCCCTCTTCCCCTCTCCCCCTCTCCCTCTTATCCTCTCCCTCTTCCCCTCTCCCTCTTCCCTTCTCCCTCTTCTCCTCTCCTTTCCCTCTTCCCCTCTCCCCCTCTCCCTCTTATCCCCTCCCTCTTATCCTCTCCCTCTTCCCCTCTCCCTCTTCCCCTCTCCCTCGCCCTCTTCTCTAAAGTGGTAGTACAAGATTTAAAAAACAAATAGTCATATATTCTCAAGGAACATAGCCTGCAAAGTACATATTCCATGTAAACTACATAGCTACATAAAACATGTTTTACAATTCAGAGCAGTAAAGCCTTGTTCACACTGCAGGTCTTAAAGCAGCGGTTCAGAGCAGTAAAGCCTTGTTCACACTGCAGGTCTTAAAGCAGCGGTTCAGAGCAGAAAAGCCTTGTTCACACCGCAGGTCTTAATGCTCAAATAAATGTTGTATTTAAAATCAGTTTTGGAATACTGACTGTTCAAACAGCAAATTACTGGAGACCCAATCAGATGTGAGTGTTCAGACAGCAGTCATTTGCTGATATGACTACACTAGTTGTCATAGTAACAACGGGTGTGCGCACAGTGGTGTAGGCTGATTGGGCGGTGGTGCTCCTGCTTCTTATCACTCAGAAGTTAATGTGACAAGCTGTGGGGACATCAATGCCTGCAATGGCCTTTTTCCCAGTCGCCGTGAATGTTCAAAGTCCTCGACTGTGGTCAAAAACACTTTAAAAAGACACACCCTGTCTCCTCAGTCCTCAAATGAAGTGGACACTTCTGATGACGTGTCATGATGGCTGACGAGTATACACTTAAAGGGCAAGGGGGCGAGGGAGGAAGGAGTGATTTTTAAATGGACAATCCCTTGGCCCGGAAATTCATCACTGGTTCTTCCCGCGATGATTGTGTTTTCAGCCACCGGTAGTTTGTGGTTGCTTTATATGCGCTACAGTCAATTATGAGAGTATGCCTACTTATTTTAAATATATAATTATTAACCTCTTAGAGCTCTAGGGGCGCTATTTCATTTTTGGATAAAAAACGTTCCCGTTTTAAGCGCGATATTTTATCACGAAAAGATGCTCGACTATGCATATTCTTGACAGTTTTGGAAAGAAAACACTCTGAAGTTTCAGAATCTGCAAAGATTTTGTCTGTAAGTGCCCCAGAACTAATTCTACAGGCGAAACCAAGATGATGCATCACCCAGGAATTAGCAGAATTTCTGAAGCTCTGTTTTCCATTCTCTCCTTATATGGCTGTGATTGCGCAACGAATGAGCCTACACTTTCTGTCGTTCGCCCAAGGTCTTAGCAGCATTGTGACGTATTTGTAGGCATATCATTGGAAGATTGACCATAAGAGACTACATTTCCCAAGTGTCCGCCTGGTGTCCTGCGTCGAATTCGGTGCGCAATTGCCAGCTGCTTCTACTTTACCATTTGATTCAGGGGAGAAAGCATGTGTCCAAGAACGATGTATCAATGAAGAGATATGTGAAAAACACCTTGATGATTGATTCTAAACAACGTTTGCCATGTTTTCAGTCGATATTATGGAGTTAATTTGGAAAAAAGTTTGCGTTTTGAGGACTGAATTTATGGATTTTTTTTGGTGGCCAAATGTGATGTATAAAACGGAGCTATTTCTAATACACAAGGAATCTTTTTGGAAAAACTGAGCATCTGCTATCTAACTGAGAGTATCCTCATTGAAAACATCAGAAGTTCTTCAAAGGTAAATGATTTTATTTGAAGGCTTTTATGTTTTTGTTAATGTTGCGTGCTGGATGCTAACGCTAATGCTAACGCTAAATGCTAACGCGAAATGCTAACTCTAGCTAGCTACTTTTACACAAATTATTGTTTTCCTATGGTTGAGAAGCATATTTTGAAAATCTGAGATGACAGTGTTGTTTACAAAAGGCTAAGCTTGAGAGATGGCATATTTATTTCATTTCATTTGCGATTTTCATAAATAGTTAACGTTGTGTTATGCTAATGAGCTTGCTGATAGATTTACACAATCCTGGATACAGGGTTTTTTTCATAGCTAAACGTGACGCAGAAAACGGAGCGATTTGTCCTAAACAAATAATCTTTCAGGAAAAACTGAACATTTGCTATCTGAGAGTCTCCTCATTGAAAACATCTGAAGTTCTTCAAAGGTAAATGATTTTTTTGAATGCTTTTCTGTTTTTTTGTGTAAATGTTGCCAGCTGAATGTTAATGCTAAATGCTACGTTAGCCATCAATACTGTTACACAAATGCTTGTTTTGCAATGGTTGAGAAGCATATTTTGAAAATCTGAGATGACAGTGTTGTTAACAAAAGGCTAAGCTTGAGAGCTAGCATATTTATTTCATTTCATTTGCGATTTTCATGAATAGTTAACGTTGCGTTATGGTAATGAGCTTGAGTCTGTATTCACGAACCCGGATCCGGGATGGGGAGATCAGAAAGGTTAATATACGTCTACTGAACGATAGCTATCAAATTCATTAGCTAACTAACGTTAGCCTGCCTACTGTATGATAGCTAGTAAATTAATTAGCGAACTAACGTTAGCCTGCCTACTGTATGATAGCTATTCAATTAATTAGCGAACTAACGTTAGCCTGCCTACTGTATGATAGCTAGTAAATTAATTAGCGAACTAACGTTAGCCTGCCTACTGTATGATAGCTAGTAAATTAATTAGCGAACTAACGTTAGCCTGCCTACTGTATGATAGCTAGTAAATTAATTAGCGAACTAACGTTAGCCTGCCTACTGTATGATAGCTAGTAAATTAATTAGCTAACTAACGTTAGCCTGCCTACTGTATGATAGCTAGTAAATTAATTAGCGAACTAACGTTAGCCTGCCTACTGTATGATAGCTAGTAAATTAATTAGCGAACTAACGTTAGCCTGCCTACTGTATGATAGCTAGTAAATTAATTAGCGAACTAACGTTAGCCTGCCTACTGTATGATAGCTAGTAAATTAATTAGCGAACTAACGTTAGCCTGCCTACTGTATGATAGCTAGTAAATGAATTAGCGAACTAACGTTAGCCTGCCTACTGTACGATAGCTAGTAAATTAATTAGCGAACTAACGTTAGCCTGCCGAACTGGAACTTCTGAAGAAGGAAACTGTTTTATTTCTGCAATTTCCAAAAGAGAAAAACATTTTATTTTTTACGAGACGTGTTTGTGCCGTCATGTGCATTGGTAGCACAATTTATAAGTTACAAGTGTAAGTAAAAACCAATGCAAGTATGTTGACTCCTCTATTTATGTCGTTTTTAAGTTCTCTCTGACTTTTCTTAGCGGATGTAAAATCGTTTCGAATTGAATTGTGGGGAGTTTCAGGCCTGGACTGAACATAATTGTGCACTCACAAAGCCGACTAAAAACAAGGGCCGAGGGGTTTACGTTCCAATCTTCCCTTGCTTGGCTAATCATTTGGACCACTTTCCAAGGTGGCGACGGGAATTCCCCCAGAAGGCGAGGGTAAATGGACGAGGGTCTTTTACGTGTTTGGACCGCAACCCTCATGTAAGAACACATTCAGAGCCGTTTTGGAAACAGCAGTCAGACAGCTGTGGTGATTTAGTACAGTAGAGTACGGTATAGTACAGTATAGTATAGTATAATATTTTGGAAACAGGAGTCAAACAGCTGTGGAGATTTAGTACAGTAGAGTACGGTATAGTACAGTATAGTATAGTATAATATTTTGGAAACAGGAGTCAAACAGCTGTGGAGATTTAGTACAGTAGAGTACGGTATAGTACAGTATAGTATAGTATAATATTTTGGAAACAGGAGTCAAACAGCTGTGGAGATTTAGTACAGTAGAGTACGGTATAGTACAGTATAGTATAGTATAATATTTTGGAAACAGCAGTCAAACAGCTGTGGAGATTTAGTACAGTAGAGTACGGTATAGTACAGTATAGTATAGTATAATATTTTGGAAACAGCAGTCAAACAGCTGTGGAGATTTAGTACAGTAGAGTACGGTATAGTACAGTATAGTATAGTATAATATTTTGGAAACAGCAGTCAGACAGCTGTGGAGATTTAGTACAGTAGAGTACGGTATAGTACAGTATAGTATAGTATAATATTTTGGAAACAGCAGTCAAACAGCTGTGGAGATTTAGTACAGTAGAGTACGGTATAGTACAGTATAGTATAGTATAATATTTTGGAAACAGCAGTCAAACAGCTGTGGAGATTTAGTACAGTAGAGTACGGTATAGTACAGTATAGTATAATATTTTGGAAACAGCAGTCAAACAGCTGTGGAGATTTAGTACAGTAGAGTACGGTATAGTATAGTATAGTATAATATTTTGGAAACAGCAGTCAGACAGCTGTGGAGATTTCTAACACATTCACTCATTCGCTTGTAAATAGTACAGTACAGTATAGTATAATATAGTACAATACAATATAATATAGTACAGTATAGTATAATACAGTACAGCATAGTATAATATAGTATAGTACAGTACATTATAATATAGTACAGTATAGTATAGTATAATATAGTATAATATAATACAATACAGTATAGTATAGTATAGTATAGTACAGTATGGTATAGTGCAGTACAGTATAATATAGTACAGTATAGTACAGGACAGTACAGTATAGTACAATATAGTACAATACAGTATAGTATAGTACAGTATAGTACAATACAGTATAGTATTGTATAGTACAGTGTAGTACAGAATAATATAGCACAGTATAGTATAGTACAGTCCAGGATAGTATAGTACAGTGCAGTATAATATAGTGCAATATAGTATAGTATAGTACAGAACAGGACAGTACAGTATAGTACAGTATAGCACAGCATAGTACAGTATAGTATAATATAATACAATACGGTATAGTATAGTACAGTATAGTGCAGTACAGTATAGTATAACATAGTATAATATAGTACAGTATAGCACAGGACAGTACAGTATAGTACAGTATAGTACAATAGTCTAGTATTGTATAGTACAGTATAGTATAGTACAGTCCAGTATAGTATAGTACAGTACAGTATAATATGGTACAATATAGTATAGTACAGTATAGTACAGTATAGTATAATATAGTACAGTACAGTATAGAATAGTACAGTATAATATAGCACAGTATAGTACAGTATAGTATAGTACAGTATAATATAGTACAATGTAGTATAGTACAGTATGGTACAATATAGTATAATATAGTATAATATAGTACAGTACAGTATATTATAACAGAGTACAATACTATATAATACAGTACAGTACAGTACAGAATAGTATAATATAGTACAGTATAGTATAATATAGTACAGTATAGTACAGAATAATATAGCACAGTAGAGTATAGCACAGCCCAGTATAGTATAGTACAGTATAATATAGTAGAGTATAGTACAGTACAGTACACTAAAGAACAGTACAGCACAGTATAGTATAGTAGAGTATAGTACAGTTCAGCGTAGTATAATATAGTACAGTATAGTATAGTAGAATACAGTACAGTACAGTACAGTAGAGTACGGTACAGTATAGCACAGTAGGTTACAGGACAGTATAGTACAGTAGAGTACAGTAGATTAAAGTACAGTATAGTACAGTGCGTTATAGTGGAGAATAAGAGAGTGTAGAGTAGTAGAGAGTATAGTACCTATAATACCTACGCTAGACTGCTGGTGGATTCATTCTTAGGAGAAAACCTCAGTCCCCAAAACAAGAGAGACAATAGAAGGCTAGGCAGCCCTCGTGTTCAAATTATAGAACAGAGATGTATTAGCTGACGTAATGTGTTGGGTTATGATAGAATGAAGGGTTTATATGATAGAATGGAGGGTTTATATGATAGTATGGAGGGTTTATATCTGATGTGATGGGTTATGATAGAATGAAGGGTTTATATGATAGAATGGAGGGTTTTTATGATAGTATGGAGGGTTTATATGATAGAATGAAGGGTTTATATCTGATGTGTTGGGTTATGATAGAATGGAGGGTTTATATCTGATGTGATGGGTTAAGATAGAATGGAGGGTTTATATCTGATGTGGTGGGTTAAGATAGAATGTAGGGTTTATATCTGATGTAATGGGTTAAGATAGAATGGAGGGTTTATATCTGATGTGGTGGGTTAAGATAGAATGGAGGGTTTATATCTGATGTGATGGGTTAAGATAGAATGGAGTTTTTATATCTGATGTGGAGGGTTAAGATAGAATGGAGGGTTTATATCTGATGTGGTGGGTTAAGATAGAATGGAGGGTTTATATCTGATGTGATGGGTTAAGATAGAATGGAGGGTTTATATCTGATGTGATGTGATGGGTTATGATATAACGGAGGGTCTATATCTGATGTGATGGGTTATGATAGAATGGAGGGTTTATATATGATGTGATGGGTTATGATAGAATGGAGGGTTTATATGATAGAATGGAGGGTTTATATCTGATGTGTTGTGATGGGTTATGATAGTATGGAGGGTTTATATCTGATGTGATGTGATGGGTTATGATAGAATGGAGGGTTTATATGATAGAATGCAGGGTTTATATGATAGAATGGAGGGTTTATATCTGATGTGATGTGATGGGTTATGATATAATGGAGGGTTTATATCTGATGTGATGGGTTATGATAGAATGGAGGGTTTATATCTGATGTGGTTGGTTATGATAGAATGGAGGGTTTATATCTGATGTGATGTGATAGGTTATGATAGAATGGAGGGTTTATATCTGATGTGATGGGTTATGATAGAATGGAGGGTTTATATCTGATGTGGTTGGTTATGATAGAATGGAGGGTTTATATCTGATGTGATGTGATGGGTTATGATAGAATGGAGGGTTTATATCTGATGTGATGGGTTATGATAGAATGGAGGGTTTATTTCTGATGTGATGGGTTAAGATAGAATGGAGGGTTTATATCTGATGTGATGGGTTATGATAGAATGGAGGGTTTATATCTGATGTGTTGGGTTAAGATATAATGGAGGGTTTATATCTGATGTGATGGGTTATGATAGAATGGAGGGTTTCTATCTGATGTGATGGGTTATGATAGAATGGAGGGTTTATATCTGATGTGATGGGTTATGATAGAATGGAGGGTTTATATATGATGTGATGTCATATAATGGAGGGTTTATATCTGATGTGATGTGATGGGTTATGATAGAATGGAGGGTTTATATCTGATGTGATGGGTTATGATATAACGGAGGGTTTTTATCTGATGTGATGTGATGGGTTATGATAGAATGGAGGGTTTATATCTGATGTGATGTGATGGGTTATGATAGAATGGAGGGTTTATATCTGATGTGATGGGTTATGATAGAATGGAGGGTTTATATCTGATGTGGTTGGTTATGATAGAATGGAGGGTTTATATCTGATGTTATATGATGGGTTATGATAGAATGGAGGGTTTATATCTGATGTGATGTGATGGGTTATGATAGAATGGAGGGTTTATTTCTGATGTGATGGGTTAAGATAGAATGGAGGGTTTATATCTGATGTGATGGGTTATGATAGAATGGAGGGTTTATATCTGATGTGTTGGGTTAAGATATAATGGAGGGTTTATATCTGATGTGATGGGTTATGATAGAATGGAGGGTTTCTATCTGATGTGATGGGTTATGATAGAATGGAGGGTTTATATCTGATGTGATGGGTTATGATAGAATGGAGGGTTTATATATGATGTGATGTCATATAATGGAGGGTTTATATCTGATGTGATGTGATGGGTTATGATAGAATGGAGGGTTTATATCTGATGTGATGGGTTATGATATAACGGAGGGTCTATATCTGATGTGATGGGTTATGATAGAATGGAGGGTTTATATCTGATGTGATGTGATGGGTTATGATAGAATGGAGGGTTTATATCTTATGTGATGGGTTATGATAGAATGGAGGTTTTATATGATAGAATGGAGGGTTTATATCTGATGTGTTGTGATGGGTTATGATAGTATGGAGGGTTTATATCTGATGTGATGTGATGGTTATGATATAATGGAGGGTTTATATCTGATGTGATGGGTTATGATAGAATGGAGGGTTTATATCTGATGTGATGTGATAGGTTATGATAGAATGGAGGGTTTATATCTGATGTGATGGGTTATGATAGAATGGAGGGTTTATATCTGATGTGGTTGGTTATGATAGAATGGAGGGTTTATATCTAATGTGATGTGATGGGTTATGATAGAATGGAGGGTTTATATCTGATGTGATGTGATGGGTTATGATAGAATGGAGGGTTTATATCTGATGTGATGGGTTAAGATAGAATGGAGGGTTTATATCTGATGTGATGGGTTATGATAGAATGGAGGGTTTATATCTGATGTGTTGGGTTAAGATATAATGGAGGGTTTATATCTGATGTGATGGGTTATGATAGAATGGAGGGTTTATATCTGATGTGATGGGTTATGATAGAATAAAGGGTATATATCTCATGTGATGGGTTATGATAGAATGGAGGGTTTATATCTGATGTGATGTCATATAATGGAGGGTTTATATCTGATGTGTTGTGATGGGTTATGATATAACGGAGGGTCTATATCTGATGTGATGGGTTATGATAGAATAAAGGGTATATATCTGATGTGATTGGTTATGATAGAATGGAGGGTTTATATCTGATGTGATGTGATGGGTTATGATAGAATGGAGGGTTTATATATGATGTGATGGGTTATGATATAATGGAGGGTTTTTATCTGATGTGATGTGATGGGTTATGATAGAATGGAGGGTTTATATCTGATGTGATGGGTTATGATAGAATGGAGGGTTTATATCTGATGTGATGGGTTATGATAGAATGGAGGGTTTATATGATAGAATGGAGGGTTTATATGATAGAATGGAGGGTTTATATCTGATGTGATGTGATGGTTATGATATAATGGAGGGTTTATATCTGATGTGATGGGTTATGATAGAATGGAGGGTTTATATCTGATGTGATGTGATACGTTATGATAGAATGGAGGGTTTATATCTGATGTGATGGGTTATGATAGAATGGAGGGTTTATATCTGATGTGGTTGGTTATGATAGAATGGAGGGTTTATATCTGATGTGATGTGATGGGTTATGATAGAATGGAGGGTTTATATCTGATGTGATGTGATGGGTTATGATAGAATGGAGGGTTTATATCTGATGTGATGGGTTAAGATAGAATGGAGGGTTTATATCTGATGTGATGGGTTATGATAGAATGGAGGGTTTATATCTGATGTGTTGGGTTAAGATATAATGGAGGGTTTATATCTGATGTGATGGGTTATGATAGAATGGAGGGTTTATATCTGATGTGATGGGTTATGATAGAATAAAGGGTATATATCTGATGTGATGGGTTATGATAGAATGGAGGGTTTATATCTGATGTGATGTCATATAATGGAGGGTTTATATCTGATGTGATGTGATGGGTTATGATATAACGGAGGGTCTATATCTGATGTGTTGGGTTAAGATAGAATGGAGGGTTTATATCTGATGTGATGGGTTAAGATAGAATGGAGGGTTTATATCTGATCTGATGTGTTGGGTTAAGATAGAATGGAGGGTTTATATCTGATGTGATGGGTTAAGATAGAATGGAGGGTTTATATCTGATGTGGTGGGTTAAGATAGAATGGAGGGTTTATATCTGATGTGATGGGTTGAGATAGAATGGAGTTTTTATATCTGATGTGGAGGGTTAAGATAGAATGGAGGGTTTATATCTGATGTGGTGGGTTAAGATAGAATGGAGGGTTTATATCTGATGTGATGGGTTAAGATAGAATGGAGGGTTTATATCTGATGTGATGTGATGGGTTATGATATAACGGAGGGTCTATATCTGATGTGATGGGTTATGATAGAATGGAGGGTTTATATATGATGTGATGGGTTATGATAGAATGGAGGGTTTATATGATAGAATGGAGGGTTTATATCTGATGTGTTGTGATGGGTTATGATAGTATGGAGGGTTTATATCTGATGTGATGTGATGGGTTATGATAGAATGGAGGGTTTATATGATAGAATGCAGGGTTTATATGATAGAATGGAGGGTTTATATCTGATGTGATGTGATGGGTTATGATATAATGGAGGGTTTATATCTGATGTGATGGGTTATGATAGAATGGAGGGTTTATATCTGATGTGGTTGGTTATGATAGAATGGAGGGTTTATATCTGATGTGATGTGATAGGTTATGATAGAATGGAGGGTTTATATCTGATGTGATGGGTTATGATAGAATGGAGGGTTTATATCTGATGTGGTTGGTTATGATAGAATGGAGGGTTTATATCTGATGTGATGTGATGGGTTATGATAGAATGGAGGGTTTATATCTGATGTGATGGGTTATGATAGAATGGAGGGTTTATTTCTGATGTGATGGGTTAAGATAGAATGGAGGGTTTATATCTGATGTGATGGGTTATGATAGAATGGAGGGTTTATATCTGATGTGTTGGGTTAAGATATAATGGAGGGTTTATATCTGATGTGATGGGTTATGATAGAATGGAGGGTTTCTATCTGATGTGATGGGTTATGATAGAATGGAGGGTTTATATCTGATGTGATGGGTTATGATAGAATGGAGGGTTTATATATGATGTGATGTCATATAATGGAGGGTTTATATCTGATGTGATGTGATGGGTTATGATAGAATGGAGGGTTTATATCTGATGTGATGGGTTATGATATAACGGAGGGTTTTTATCTGATGTGATGTGATGGGTTATGATAGAATGGAGGGTTTATATCTGATGTGATGTGATGGGTTATGATAGAATGGAGGGTTTATATCTGATGTGATGGGTTATGATAGAATGGAGGGTTTATATCTGATGTGGTTGGTTATGATAGAATGGAGGGTTTATATCTGATGTTATGTGATGGGTTATGATAGAATGGAGGGTTTATATCTGATGTGATGTGATGGGTTATGATAGAATGGAGGGTTTATTTCTGATGTGATGGGTTAAGATAGAATGGAGGGTTTATATCTGATGTGATGGGTTATGATAGAATGGAGGGTTTATATCTGATGTGTTGGGTTAAGATATAATGGAGGGTTTATATCTGATGTGATGGGTTATGATAGAATGGAGGGTTTCTATCTGATGTGATGGGTTATGATAGAATGGAGGGTTTATATCTGATGTGATGGGTTATGATAGAATGGAGGGTTTATATATGATGTGATGTCATATAATGGAGGGTTTATATCTGATGTGATGTGATGGGTTATGATAGAATGGAGGGTTTATATCTGATGTGATGGGTTATGATATAACGGAGGGTCTATATCTGATGTGATGGGTTATGATAGAATGGAGGGTTTATATCTGATGTGATGTGATGGGTTATGATAGAATGGAGGGTTTATATCTTATGTGATGGGTTATGATAGAATGGAGGTTTTATATGATAGAATGGAGGGTTTATATCTGATGTGTTGTGATGGGATATGATAGTATGGAGGGTTTATATCTGATGTGATGTGATGGTTATGATATAATGGAGGGTTTATATCTGATGTGATGGGTTATGATAGAATGGAGGGTTTATATCTGATGTGATGTGATAGGTTATGATAGAATGGAGGGTTTATATCTGATGTGATGGGTTATGATAGAATGGAGGGTTTATATCTGATGTGGTTGGTTATGATAGAATGGAGGGTTTATATCTAATGTGATGTGATGGGTTATGATAGAATGGAGGGTTTATATCTGATGTGATGTGATGGGTTATGATAGAATGGAGGGTTTATATCTGATGTGATGGGTTAAGATAGAATGGAGGGTTTATATCTGATGTGATGGGTTATGATAGAATGGAGGGTTTATATCTGATGTGTTGGGTTAAGATATAATGGAGGGTTTATATCTGATGTGATGGGTTATGATAGAATGGAGGGTTTATATCTGATGTGATGGGTTATGATAGAATAAAGGGTATATATCTCATGTGATGGGTTATGATAGAATGGAGGGTTTATATCTGATGTGATGTCATATAATGGAGGGTTTATATCTGATGTGTTGTGATGGGTTATGATATAACGGAGGGTCTATATCTGATGTGATGGGTTATGATAGAATAAAGGGTATATATCTGATGTGATTGGTTATGATAGAATGGAGGGTTTATATCTGATGTGATGTCATATAATGGAGGGTTTATATCTGATGTGATGTGATGGGTTATGATAGAATGGAGGGTTTATATATGATGTGATGGGTTATGATATAATGGAGGGTTTTTATCTGATGTGATGTGATGGGTTATGATAGAATGGAGGGTTTATATCTGATGTGATGGGTTATGATAGAATGGAGGGTTTATATCTGATGTGATGGGTTATGATAGAATGGAGGGTTTATATGATAGAATGGAGGGTTTATATGATAGAATGGAGGGTTTATATCTGATGTGATGTGATGGTTATGATATAATGGAGGGTTTATATCTGATGTGATGGGTTATGATAGAATGGAGGGTTTATATCTGATGTGATGTGATACGTTATGATAGAATGGAGGGTTTATATCTGATGTGATGGGTTATGATAGAATGGAGGGTTTATATCTGATGTGGTTGGTTATGATAGAATGGAGGGTTTATATCTGATGTGATGTGATGGGTTATGATAGAATGGAGGGTTTATATCTGATGTGATGTGATGGGTTATGATAGAATGGAGGGTTTATATCTGATGTGATGGGTTAAGATAGAATGGAGGGTTTATATCTGATGTGATGGGTTATGATAGAATGGAGGGTTTATATCTGATGTGTTGGGTTAAGATATAATGGAGGGTTTATATCTGATGTGATGGGTTATGATAGAATGGAGGGTTTATATCTGATGTGATGGGTTATGATAGAATAAAGGGTATATATCTGATGTGATGGGTTATGATAGAATGGAGGGTTTATATCTGATGTGATGTCATATAATGGAGGGTTTATATCTGATGTGATGTGATATGATATAACGGAGGGTCTATATCTGATGTGTTGGGTTAAGATAGAATGGAGGGTTTATATCTGATGTGATGGGTTAAGATAGAATGGAGGGTTTATATCTGATCTGATGTGTTGGGTTAAGATAGAATGGAGGGTTTATATCTGATGTGATGGGTTATGATAGAATGGAGGGTTTATATCTGATCTGATGTGTTGGGTTGAGATAGAATGGAGGTTTTATATCTGATGTGATGTGTTGGGTTATGATAGAATGGAGGGTTTATATCTGATGTGATGGGTTAAGATAGAATGGAGGGTTTATATCTGATGTGGTGGGTTAAGATAGAATGGAGGGTTTATATCTGATGTGATGGGTTAAGATAGAATTGAGGGTTTATATCTGATGTGTTGGGTTAAGATAGAATGGAGGGTTTATATGATAGAATGGAGGGTTTATATCTGATGTGATGGGTTATGATAGAATGGAGGGTTTATATGATATAATGGAGGGTTTGTATCTGATGTGGTGGGTTATGATAGAATGGAGGGTTTATATGATAGAATGGAGGGTTTATATAAGATGTGTCGGGTTATGATAGAATGGAGGGTTTATATCTGATGTGATGGGTTATGATAGAATGGAGGGTTTATATCTGATGTGGTGGGTTAAGATAGAATGGAGGGTTTATATCTGATGTGATGTGATGGGTTATGATATAACGGAGGTTCTATATCTGATGTGGTGGGTTAAGATAGAATGGAGGGTTTATATCTGATGTGATGGGTTAAGATAGAATGGAGGGTTTATATCTGATGTGGTGGGTTATGATAGAATAGAGGGTTTATATCTGATGTGATGGGTTAAGATAGAATGGAGGGTTTATATCTGATGTGTTGGGTTAAGATAGAATGGAGGGTTTATATCTGATGTGATGGGTTAAGATAGAATGGAGGGTTTATATCTGATGTGTTGGGTTAAGATAGAATAGAGGGTTTTAATGATAGAATGGAGGATTTATATCTGATGTGATGTGATGGGTTATGATATAATGGAGGGTTTATATCTGATGTGATGTGATGGGTTATGATAGAATGGAGGGTTTATATCTGATGTGATGTGTTGGGTTAAGATAGAATGGAGGGTTTATATCTGATGTGGTGGGTTAAGATAGAATGGAGGGTTTATATGATAAAATGGAGGGTTTATATCTGATGTGATGTGATGGGTTATGATATAATGGAGGGTTTATATCTGATGTGATGGGTTATGATAGAATGGAGGGTTTATATGATATAATGGAGGGTTTATATCTGATGTGATGGGTTATGATAGAATGGAGGGTTTATATCTGATGTGATGTGATGTGTTATGATAGAATGGAGGGTTTATATGATAGAATGGAGGGTTTATATGATAGAATGGAGGGTTTATGGTTTATATGATAGAATGGAGGGTTTATATCTGATGTGGTGGGTTAAGATAGAATGGAGGGTTTATATCTGATGTGATGTGGTGGGTTAAGATAGAATGGAGGGTTTATATCTGATGTGGTGGGTTATGATAGAATGGAGGGTTTATATCTGATGTGATGTGATGTGTTATGATAGAATGGAGGGTTTATATGATATAATGAAGGGTTTATATCTGATGTGATGTGATGGGTTATGATAGATTGTAGGGTTTATATGATATAATGAAGGGTTTATATCTGATGTGATGGGTTATGATAGAATGGAGGGTTATTATGATAGAATGGAGGGTTTATATGATAGAGTGAAGGGTTTATATCTGATGTGATGGGTTATGATAGAATGGAGGGTTTATATGATAGAATGGAGGGTTTATGGTTTATATGATAGAATGGAGGGTTTATATCTGATGTGGTGGGTTAAGATAGAATGGAGGGTTTATATCTGATGTGATGTGGTGGGTTAAGATAGAATGGAGGGTTTATATCTGATGTGGTGGGTTATGATAGAATGGAGGGTTTATATCTGATGTGATGTGATGTGTTATGATAGAATGGAGGGTTTATATGATATAATGAAGGGTTTATATCTGATGTGATGTGATGGGTTATGATAGATTGTAGGGTTTATATGATATAATGAAGGGTTTATATCTGATGTGATGGGTTATGATAGAATGGAGGGTTATTATGATAGAATGGAGGGTTTATATGATAGAGTGAAGGGTTTATATCTGATGTGATGGGTTATGATAGAATGGAGGGTTTATATGATAGAATGAAGGGTTTATATGATAGAATGGAGGGTTTTAGAATCGATGGAGAAAATAGGTCAAGAGCTTTTCTCATAATAATTGGATTTAATAATTCAAAATATTAATGAGGCATTAAGAGCCCTTGGAGAGTTTCTCTCCTTTGTTGTGTTCGGGATTATTCATCCAGCCACCTGACTGGAACAAATCAGACAGAACATGTCATTCGTCTTTATTCTGCCACTGCTTGGCAGCGGGAACATTTTATAAAATGTTCCATTGTGTAAAAGCGTCTCTGGTTTATTGTCAAGCTACCAAAGGATTAGTATTAAAACAAAAACAACAAATGTTGTGTGAATTATCCGGTTGAGTATATGTTTGTCTTTGACATCGGTTTGCAGATTTGCCTCGGTAGTGGTGAATTTATTGGTTAATCTTATCCTACAGTTTTTTTCCCCCCCAACACTATAATGACGTTAGTATGAGTATCTCAATATGAAACATGTTCACACAGACCTGGACTCTACTGTCTCTATCTCAATATGAAACATGTTAACACAGACCTGGACTCTACTCTCTCTATCTCAATATGAAACATGTTCACACCGACCTGGACTCTACTGTCTCTATCTCAATATGAACATGTTCACACTGACCTGGACTCTACTGTCTCTATCTCAATATGAAACATGTTCACACTGATCTGGACTCTACTGTCTCTATCTCAATATGAAACATGTTCACACTGACCTGGACTCTACTGTCACTCCTGTTGCTAAGAGAAGTCTCCGCAGGCTCTGCTATGGAATTATATGCTCCACACACTATGGTTTGGTAAAGTAGGTTTAGACCCCCTTGCCTTTCAATCCCCTGCTCTCCTCTCTCTCCCCTGTCTTCCCCTCCTCTCTCCCCCATCTTTCCCTCCTCTCCTCTCTCTCCCCTGTCTTCCCCTCCTCTCTCCCCCATCTTTCCCTCCTCTCCTCTCTCTCCCCTCTGTCTTCCTCTCCTCTCTCTCCCCTGTCTTCCCCTCCTCTCTCTCCCCTCTGTCTTCCTCTCCTCTGTCTTCCCCTCCTCTCTCCCCCATCTTTCCCTCCTCTCCTCTCTCTCCCCCATCTTTCCCTCCTCTCCTCTCTCTCCCCTCTGTCTTCCTCTCCTCTCCCCTGCCTTCCTCTCCTCTCTTCCCTGCCTTCCTCTCCTCTCCTCTCTGCCCTGCCTTCCTCTCCTCTCCTCTCTTCCCTGCCTTCCTCTCCTTTCCTCTCTTCCCTGCCTTCCTCTCCTCTCCTCTCTCCCCTTCCTTCCTCTCCTCTCCTCTCTCCCCTGTCTTCCTCTCCTCTCTCCCCTGCCTTCCTCTCCTCTCTCCCCTGCCTTCCTCTCCTCTCTCCCCTGCCTTCCTCTCCTCTCTCCCCTGCCTTCCTCTCCTCTCCTCTCCTCTCCGTCCTGCCTTCCTCTCCTCTCCGTCCTGCCTTCCTCTCCTCTCCGTCCTGCCTTCCTCTCCTCTCTCCCGTCTTCCTCTCCTCTCTCCACCCTGCCCTGCCTTCCTCTCCGCCCTGCCCTGCCTTCCTCTCCTCTCTCCAGTCTTCCTCTCTTCTCCTCTCTCCCCTACCTTCCACCTCTATTCCCTTCTCTACCAACTTTTTTTTCCATCTCCTCTGCTCCCCTGCCTTCCACCTTTCCTCTCTCTCCCCTCCTCTCCTTTACTCTCTTCTACTCTCCTCTCTACCCAGCGTGTTCCAGGAGGATTAGTCCGGGCCACAGCTTCTCTTTCAGGTAGCAGATTTATGCCGTTCACCCCAGAAACAAAGGCTCTGGTGTGTTTGAAGTGTGGAGGCCAAAGGAAGACCCAGAGACATTGGGTGTTTCCCAAATGGCATCATATTCTCTATGTAGTGCATAACTTGTAAATGTGCCCTGGTCAAAAGTAGTGCACTATAAAGGGAATGGGGTGCCATTCGGGAACACAGACACTAGCAGAGAGACTCAGAAAGCCAGAGCGAGCCAGAGACAGAGACAGGCCCCTTTGAAAAGCCTTTCCCCCACTGGGACTGTGATCTGCTGCAGCCACACCTGGCTCACAGGGCAGCTCTCACCTGGCAGGTTACCTCTTAGATCTCTGGTATAACCTTTCACCTGGGGGGCCTAAAACCACCTGACTGCCTGTCTGACTTCCTTACTGCCAGCTGGCTTTCATACTCTCAGTCTGTTTGACTGAGAAAACAGTCTATGGTTCACAGAAGCTTGTGTGGGCAGGACTTATACTGTATACACAATCTATACACACATAGCACATCCTAAACGCACATGTTGGGAGTAATTAGATCATTAAATACAAATCTATAAACTCCCACTTTTTCTGGATTTATAATAACATAGGCTATGTTACAATATCTATACTAGCATATAGTAACACATATTTAGGCTGTGAATTGCCAGGGACCTCAAGATACAATATTATGATGATACTTAGGTGCCGATACGATATGCATTGAGATTCTCATGATTCTATATATACACATTGTGATTCTCATGATTCTAAATATATATTGTGATTCTCATGATTCTATAAGTATTGTGATTCTATATGTATTGTGATTCTCATGATTCTATAAGTATTGTGATTCTATATGTATTGTGATTCTCATGATTCTACATTTTTATTGTGATTCTCATAATTCTATATGTATTGTGACTCTCATGACTCTTTGTGTATTGTGATTCTCATGATTCTGTATATATTGTGATTCTAATGATTCTCTATATATATTGTGATTCTCATGATTCTGTATATATTGTGATTCTAATGATTCTATATATATATTGTGATTCTCATGATTCTATATATATTGTGATTCTCATGATTCTATATATATATTGTGATTCTCATGATTCTGTATATATTGTGATTCTCATGATTCTGTATATATTGTGATTCTCTTGATTCTATACAGTTGAAGTCAGAAGTTTACATACACATTAGCCAAACACATTTTAACCTGTTGGATCTCTAGGGGCGCTATTTCGTTTTTGGATAAAAAACGTTCCCGTTTTAAGCGCGATATTTTGTCACGAAAAGATGCTCGACTATGCATATTCTTGACAGTTTTTGAAAGAAAACACTCAAGTGCCCCAGAACTCATTCTACAGGCGAAACCAAGATGAAACGTCAAACAGGAAATGAGCAGAATTTCTGAAGCTCTGTTTTCTAATGTCTCCTTATATGGCTGTGAATGCGACAGGAATAAGCTTAGACCTTCTGCCGTTTCCCCAAGATGTCGGCAGCATTGTGACGCATTTGTAAGCATATCATTGGAAGATTGACCATAAGAGACTACATTTTCCAAGTGTCCGCCTGGTGTCCTGGGTCGAAATAGGTGCGCAAAGCCAGCTGCAAGTTTTTTTCCATTTGATTGAGAGGAGAAACTATGCTTCCACGAACGATATATCATCAAAGAGATATGTGAAAAACACCTTGAGGATTGATTCTAAACCACGTTTGCCATGTTTTCAGTCGATATTATGGAGTTAATTTGGAAAAAAGTTTGCTGAGAGTCTGAGTCTCCTCATTGAAAACATCCGAAGTTCTTCAAAGGTAAATTATTTTATTTTAAGGATTTTATGTTTTTGTTGAAATGTTGCGTGCTGGATGCTAACGCTAATGCTAACGCTAAATGCTACGCTAGCTAGCTACTTTTACACAAATTATTGTTTTCCTATGGTTGAGAAGCATATTTTGAAAATTTGAGATGACAGTGTTGTTTACAAAAGGCTAAGCTTGAGAGATGGCATATTTATTTCATTTCATTTGCGATTTTCATGAATAGTTAACGTTGCGTTATGGTAATGAGCTTGAGGCTGTAGTCACGATACCGGATCCGGGTTTGGGAGATCAGAGAGGTTAACTGAGTTTTTCACAATTCCTGACATTTAATCCCAGTAAGAATTCCCTATTTTAGGTCAGTTAGGATCACCACTTTTAAGAATGTGAAATGTCATAATAATAGTAGAGAGAATTATTTATTTCAGCTTTTATTTATTTCATCACATTCCCAGTGGGTCAGAAGTTTAAATTCACTCAATTAGTATTTGTTAGCATTGCCTTTACATTGTTTAACTTGGGTCAAACGTTTCAGATAGCATTCCACAAGGTTCCCACAATAAGTTGGGTTAATTTTGGCCCATTCCTCCTGACAGAGGAACTGAGTCAGGTTTGTAGGCCTCCATGCTGGCACTTTTTCAGTTCTGACACAAATTTTCTATAAGATTGAGGTCTGGGCTTTGTGATGGCCACTCCAATTCCTTGACTTTGTTGTCCTTAAGCCATTTTGCCACAACTTTGGAAGTATGCTTGGGGACATTGTCCACTTGGAAGACCCATTTGCGAAAAAGCTTTAACTGATGTCTTGAGATGTTGCTTCAGTGCATCCACATAATTTTCCTGGCTCATGATGGCATATATTTTGTGAAGTGCTCCAGTCCCTCCTGCAGCAAAGCACACCCACAACATGATGCTGCCCGTGATTCACGTTTGGGATGATGTTCTTCGGCTTGAAAGCCTCCCCCCTTCCCTCCAAACATAACGATGGTCATTAAGGCCAAACAGTTCTATTTTTGTTTCATCAGACCAGAGGATATTTCTCCAAAATGTATGAGCTTTGTCTCCGTGTGCAGTTGCAAACCGTAGTCTGGCTTTTTATGGCGGTTTTGTAGCAGTGGCTTCTTCATTGCTGAGCGGCCTTTCAGGTGATGTCAATTTAGGACTTGTTTTACTGGGGATATTATTATTTTTGTACCTGTTTCCTCCAGCATCTTCACAAGGTCCTTTGCTGTTGTTCTGGGATTGATTTGCACTTTTTGCACCAAAGTACATTCATCTCTAGGAGACAGAACGTGTCTCCTTCCTGAGCAGTATGACGGCTACGTGGTCCCATGGTGTTTATACTTGCGTACTATTGTTTGTACAGATGAACGTGGTAACTTCAGGTGTTTGGATATTGCTCCCAATGATGAAGCAGACTTTTTTCTGAGGTCTTGGCTGATTTCTTTTGATTTTCCCATGATGTCAAGCAAAGAGGCACTGAGTTTGAAGGTAGCCCTTGAAATACATCCAAAAACTTCTGACCCACTGGAATTGTGATACAGTGAATTACAAGTAAAATAATCTATCTGTAAACAATTGTTGGACAAATGACTGGTGTCATGCAAAAAGTAGATGTCCTAACCAACTTGCAAAAACTATAGTTTGTTAACAAGAAATGTGTGGAGTGGTCGAAAAATTAGTTTTAATGTCTCCAACCGAAGTGTATGTAAAATTCTGACTGCAACTGTAAGTATTGTGATTCTCATGATTCTATATATATATTTTGTGATTCTCATAATTTTATATATATATATACAGTGCCTTGCGAAAGTATTTGGCCCCCTTGAACTTTGCGACCTTTTGCCACATTTCAGGCTTCAAACATAAAGATATAGAACTGTATTTTTTTGTGAAGAATCAACAACAAGTGGGACACAATCATGAAGTGGAACGACATTTATTGGATATTTCAAACTTTTTTAACAAATCAAAAACTGAAAAATTGAGCGTGCAAAATTATTCAGCCCCCTTAAGTTAATACTTTGTAGCGCCACCTTTTGCTGCGATTACAGCTGTAAGTCGCTTGGGGTATGTCTCTATCAGTTTTGCACATCGAGAGACTGAAATTTTTTCCCATTCCTCCTTGCAAAACAGCTCGAGCTCAGTGAGGTTGGATGGAGAGCATTTGTGAACAGCAGTTTTCAGTTCTTTCCACAGATTCTCGATTGGATTCAGGTCTGGACTTTGACTTGGCCATTCTAACACCTGGATATGTTTATTTTTGAACCATTCCATTGTAGATTTTGCTTTATGTTTTGGATCATTGTCTTGTTGGAAGACAAATCTCCGTCCCAGTCTCAGGTCTTTTGCAGACTCCATCAGGGTTTCTTCCAGAATGGTCCTGTATTTGGCTCCATCCATCTTCCCATCAATTTTAACCATCTTCCCTGTCCCTGCTGAAGAAAAGCAGGCCCAAACCATGATGCTGTCACCACCATGTTTGACCGTGGGGATGGTGTGTTCAGGGTGATGAGTTGTGTTGCTTTTACGCCAAACATAACGTTTTGCATTGTTGCCAAAAAGTTCCATTTTGGTTTCATCTGACCAGAGCACCTTCTTCCACATGTTTGGTGTGTCTCCCAGGTGGCTTGTGGCAAACTTTAAACAACACTTTTTATGGATATCTTTAAGAAATGGCTTTCTTCTTGCCACTCTTCCATAAAGGCCAGATTTGTGCAATATACGACTGATTGTTGTCCTATGGACAGAGTCTCCCACCTCAGCTGTAGATCTCTGCAGTTCATCCAGAGTGATCATGGGCCTCTTGGCAGCATCTCTGATCAGTCTTCTCCTTGTATGAGCTGAAAGTTTATAGGGACGGCCAGGTCTTGGTAGATTTGCAGTGGTCTGATACTCCTTCCATTTCAATATTATCGCTTGCACAGTGCTCCTTGGGATGTTTAAAGCTTGGGAAATCTTTTTGTATCCAAATCCGGCTTTAAACTTCTTCACAACAGTATCTCGGACCTGCCTGGTGTGTTCCTTGTTCTTCATGATGCTCTCTGCGCTTTTAACGGACCTCTAAGACTGTCACAGTGCAGGTGCATTTATACGGAGACTTGATTACACACAGGTGGATTGTATTTATCATCATTAGTCATTTAGGTCAACATTGGATCATTCAGAGATCCTCACTGAACTTCTGGAGAGAGTTTGCTGCACTGAAAGTAAAGGGGCTGAATCATTTTGCACGCCCAATTTTTCAGTTTTTGATTTGTTAAAAAAGTTTGAAATATCCAATAAATCTTGTTCCACTTCATGATTGTGTCCCACTTGTTGTTGGTTCTTCACAAAAAAATACAGTTTTATATCTTCATGTTTGAAGCCTGAAATGTGGCAAAAGGTCGCAAAGTTCAAGGGGGCCGAATACTTTCACAAGGCACTGTATGTATATATATATATATATATATATATACTGTGATTCTCATAATACTCATAATTCTCTCTCTATATATATATATATATATATATATATATTGTTTTCTCATGATTCTATTTGTATTGTGATTCTCCTGATTCTATGTGTATTGTGACTCATGATTATATAAGTATTGTGACTCATGATTCTATATGTATTGTGATTCTGTATGTATTGTGAGTCTCATGATTCTGTATGTATTGTGATTTTATTGCAATTTGATGATCTAAACATATTGCTCACCATACGTCTCCTGCTGCGAAACATGAGAGTCATGACAAAACTCGTTTTGATCAGTCATGAAAATAAAAGTGCTGAAAACAAATGGGGAAAATGTGTTTTGGTGCAGGTACAGCCAACTAGCGGTAAAATAATATGGCAATTTTGTCAAAACAATACAATACGATATATATCATGATATGCAACTGTATCGATTTATTCCCCCACCACTACCACTTATGCATGTCCAATACATTCTTCACTCTAACCAGTACAGGATTCTGGGGTGGATATTAGAGCTCTAATTGGTACAATATTCTAGGGTGGATTCTAGAGCTCTAATCTGTAAAGTATTGTACGGTGGATTCTAGAGCTCTTAGCGGTACAGTATTCTAGGGTGGATTCTGGAGCTCTAATCTGTACAGTATTGTAGGGTGGATTCTAGAGCTCTAAGCGGTACAGTATTCTAGGGTGGATTCTAGAGCTCTAATCTGTACAGTATTGTACGGTGGATTCTAGAATTCTAATCAGTACAGTATTTTAGGGTGGATTCTAGAGCTCTAAGCGGTACAGTATTATAGGGTGGATTCTATAGCTCTAAGCAGTACAGTATTCTAGGGTGGATTCTAGAGCTCTAAGCAGTACAGTATTCTAGAGTGGATTCTAAAGCTCTAATCCGTACAGTATTCTAGGGTGGATTCTAGAGCTCTAAGTGGTACATTATTCTAGGGTGGATTCTAGAGCTCTAAGCGGTACAGTATTCTAGGGTGGATTCTAGAGCTCTAAGTGGTACAGTATTCTAGGGTGGATTCTAGAGCTCTAAGCGGTACAGTATTCTAGAGTAGATTCTAAAGCTCTAATCGGTACAGTATTCTAGGGTGGATTCTAGAACTCTAATCTGTACAGTATTGTAGGGTGGATTCTAGAGCTCTAAGCGGTACAGTATTCTAGGGTGGATTCTAGAGCTCTAAGCGGTACAGTATTCTAGGGTGGATTCTAGAGCTCTAATCTGTACAGTATTGTACGGTGGATTCTAGAATTCTAATCAGTACAGTATTCTAGGGTGGATTCTAGAGCTCTAAGCGGTACATTATTCTAGGGTGGATTCTAGAGCTCTAAGCGGTACAGTATTCTAGGGTGGATTCTAGAGCTCTAAGCGGTACAGTATTCTAGGGTGGATATCGGAATATACAGTAAATCGTATTTAATCCCAAGAAGAAAATAAACCATGTTTTGTGTATAAGTAGGATCTAACTAAACTTTCCTTTCTTGTCTTCCTCTGTCCCTAATTAGCTTTAGTGATTTCCTAATAACTTCAACATTCAACCTTGAATTAGTCCCTCCTCACACATAACAAGCATTTGTTCCAGATCTTAAAACCAACAAAGCATGGTAATGTTATTGTTTATTTCCACGATCAAACATAATCGCTTTTCTCCCCCTCTGGAGAGTAGATCTTATTCGGCTAATTCCTGGTATTGTAACTTCCACGTGGACAAATTAAGAGAGAGAGAGAGTTAAAAAGATAGAGAATGAGAAATAGAGAGTGAGACAGAAAATAGAAAGAGAAGGGAAGAGAGAAAGAGAAGAGAAGAGAGAGAGAAGGGAAGAGAGAGAGAGAAGAGAAGAGAGAGAGAGAAGGGAAGAGAGAGAGAGAAGAGATGGGAAGAGAGAGAGAGAAGAGATGGGAAGAGAGAGAGAGAAGAGAAGAGAAGAGAGAGAGAGAGAAGAGAAGAGAGAGAGTGAAGGGAAGAGAGAGAGAGAAGGTAAGAGAGAGAGAGAAGAGAAGAGAGAGAAGGGAAGAGAGAGAGACAGTTTCATTAAAGACAAAAAGTAATTCTCATTTCATTAAAACCTCACTTAAAATAAAACACCAACATATATCCTGTACTGCAGAACATGTACCACACTCACCTTGCCCTCTACCCCACGATACAAAACACGATAACACCCACACATCACAATAACCAAAACCTTTCCACTTCTACAACCGTATATCCAAAACATCTTCCCCGGTTATACAGACAGCCCCCCCCCCCCCACATACCATATCTACTAAAACATCTCCACACTTTCTATAATTTTATACAACTCAAACTCAACCCTAAGGCGGTCAGAGACCATCCCATTAAAGAATCTGTTATCCCCCCCCACCTTTGACTCTGTTCCTCCTGGTCAGCCAAATAGCCAACTTTTCCTGAGCAAACAGAACATTTCAACAACACACATTAGGCCTTCTCCTTATTTCAATACATGTACCCCATTATAAACATCCCAACAGTAAACTCCACCCCCAAACCTCTCACACAGACATTCCAACAAAGACATTAATGGCATTAACCTGGCGCACACAGAAAACAAATGAATCACAGTTTCTCTCATAACACAGAAATGACACCCCTGCCCGACTCCCAGTTCAACCCGTACCAACCAGCTGTTACTGTCCAGGGCTCCATGAAGAACTGGAGGTCCACTGGAGGTCCCCTGACCTCTTTGGTTCTGGGGGTTTGTAGAGCCCCCTTCATCTAAAACCCACCATACTCTCCGCCCCACATACCCCCTGCCACTGATGTGCCCTCACTCCTGTTAGGCTCCTAATGTTCCTAACCTTAACGCAGAGGTTGTAGAGGGCTTTACCTCCCACGCCCTCAAACTCCCCCAGGCTCAGAGTGTTAAAATCTAACAAGTCCTCCAGACCCCCTTACCAGTCCCCAGTCTCTGCCGTCACCTGCAGTGGCGGAAACATTGGTGGCCAGTGATGGCCCGACCAGAAAAAGTCCAAAACGATCAAACCGGGCTGCACTCACCCTAGCCCCAAAAACCTTCACCCATGTATACTGTCATGTGTCAGTGGATGTTTAGTTCTCCAAACATGCACTAGGTCAAACTGATTCACTTTTTATGGCTGCAGGGGCAGTATTGAGTAGCTTGCATGAAAAGGTGCCCATTGTAAACGGCCAGCTCCTCAGGCTCTGTTGCTAATAGATGCATATTATTATCAGTATTGGATAGAAAACACTCTGAAGTTTCTAAAACTGTTTGAATTATGTCTGTGAGTATAACAGAACTCATATTGCAGGCAAAAACCTCAGAAATTCCACTTCCTGTTTGTATTTTGTCTGGGGGTGGCAGATTTTCAACCAAGCTCTCATTGAAATTACAGCGAGATATGGATGAGTTTACACTTCCTACACCTTCCACTAGATGTCAACATTCAATAGAACTTTGTCTGAAGGGGGGTCGAATGAGACAGGAAATAGTCACCACTGCCACGAGTGGACCATGCTTTCACCAGGCGCGTTCACAGGGGAAGGACCTGCGTTCCACCGGTCATCTGAAGTCATTCTAATTCTCCGGTTGGAAGGTTATTCAAGATATATGTAAACAACATTCTAAAGATTGATTCAGTACATCGTTTGACATGTTTCTACTGACTGTTACGGAACTTTTGGACATTTCGTCACGTTATAGTGAACGCGCTTTGTGACTTTGGAATTGTTTACCAAACGCGCAAACCAAAGTAACTAATTGGACATAAATAACGGACATTTTCGAACAAATCAAGCATTTATTGTGGACCTGGGATTCCTAGGACTGCATTCTGATGTTCATCAAAGGTAAGGACACATAGATCATGTATTTTCTGGTTTCTGTTGACTACAACATGGCGGCTAATTTGGCTATTGTTCTGAGCTCCGTCTCATGCATGGGTTGCTTTTTAAAAAATCTGACACAGCGGTTGCATTAAGGAGAGGTATATCTATAATTCCATGTGTATAACTTGTATTATCATCTACATTTATGATGAGTATTTCTGTTGAAATGATGTGGATATGCAAAAATCACTTGATGTTTTTGGAACTATAGAATCTCATACGCCAATGTAAACTCCGTTTTTTTTTATATAAATATGAACTTTATCAAACAAAACATGCATGTATTGTGTAACATGAAGCCCTATGAGTGGTGTCATCTTATGAAGATGATTCAAGGTTAGTGATTGATTTTATCTCTATTTCTGATTTTTGTGAATGCTATATTTCGCTGGAAAATGTCTGTGCTTATTGTGGTTTGGTGGAGACCTAACATAATCGTACGTAGTGCTTTTTGCTGAAAAGCATATTTGAAATCAGACACTTTGGTGGGATTAACAACAAGATTAACTTTAAAATGATATAAAACACGTATGTTTTAGGAATTGTAATTACGAGATTTCTGTGGTTTGAATTTGCCGCCCTCTATTTTCACTGGTAGTTGTCATATCGATCCCGTTAGCGGGATTGCAGCCATAATGATGTCCGTTAACACTCCCACTGACCCTGAATGAGGCTCTTCCCCATTTCTGTCTTTCGTAAAAATCCATTGTACAGTTCCAGTCCCCGCCGACCACCAGCGTCTGCGAGAGTTCCTGTCTAAGACACTCAAATTAGAACCCCCCTCGCTCTCCCTGTGTTAGGCGCATACACATTTATAAAGACAAAACCCATGTTGTTAATTTCTGCTTTAACAAAAAGCAGCCTACCCCTACACATCTCCTTTGAGGAGCACATTTTTACAGACAGACCACCATCTATAACCTGACTAGGCCCAGCCTCATCTACACCACCATCTATAACCTGACTAGACCCAGCCTCATCTACACCACCATCTATAACCTGACTAGGCCCAGCCTCATCTACACCACCATCTATAACCTGACTAGACCCAGCCTCATCTACACCACCATCTATAACCTGACTAGACCCAGCCTCATCTACACCACCTGACTAGGCCCAGCCTCATCTACACCACCTGACTAGACCCAGCCTCATCTATAACATGACTAGACCCAGCCTCATCTACACCACCATCTTTAACCTGACTAGGCCCAGCCTCATCTACACCACCATCTATAACCTGACTAGACCCAGCCTCATCTACACCACCATCTATAACCTGACTAGGCCCAGCCTCATCTACACCACCATCACTGGCATGACTAGGCCCATCCACATCTACACCACCATCACTGGCATGACTAGATCCAGCCTCATCTACACCACCATCACTGGCATGACTAGGCCCAGCCTCATCTACACCACCATCACTGGCATGACTAGGCCCAGCCTCATCTACACCACCATCACTGGCATGACTAGGCCCATCCTCATCTACACCACCATCACTGGCATGACTAGGCCCAGCCTCATCTACACCACCATCACTGGCATGACTAGGCCCATCCACATCTACACCACCATCACTGGCATGACTAGGCCCAGCCTCATCTACACCACCATCACTGGCATGACTAGGCCCATCCACATCTACACCACCATCACTGGCATGACTAGGCCCAGCCTCATCTACACCACCATCACTGGCATGACTAGGCCCAGCCTCATCTACACCACCATCACTGGCATGACTAGGCCCATCCACATCTACACCACCATCACTGGCATGACTAGGCCCAGCCTCATCTACACCACCATCACTGGCATGACTAGGCCCATCCACATCTACACCACCATCACTGGCATGACTAGGCCCATCCTCTGCTGCCTGCGTCTCATTGCCTCCTGCACGTTGACCTCGATTTCCCCCACTGACGCTTGTACCCTCACCTTGTCTTCGGCCTTTAGGTGGGCACGCAAAGCTCTTATGCCCCAAATCCTTACACTCAAAACACTGCAGACTATCTGTGCTGGCAAACCCTGCGTAGAACCCCTCCCCATTCCTCACTTTAAAAATGTACATTTAGCTGTTGCTCATTGTTATTATGAAACAAGAACACTTGCCTCTGGAAAGAAACAACATCCTTAACGGCATCTGCCTGAAAACCTGCCGACATTACCCGAAAACCGCTCGCAAACTTACCAAAACGACTCAGTTATTTCCTGATTTGATCATCTGTATTAAACGGAGACAAATTTGCAACTACCACCCTGGTCGAAGGGGTAGAAAGAGGGGAGATTTGCACCAACATACCCCTTACAGATATTCAACTAGCAATTAGCCTACCAACCAAATTAGCTTTTTTTCATGAACACAACCACACCTTTGTACATTCTGGAAGCAGAATGTATAAATTCAGCTCCTACCTGTCCACCGACCGTGAGCAGAACCTCCTCCACCTTAACTCCATTCTCAGGAACACACCTGAATCCATACCGTATCGACAGCGTCTCCTCCGCGCTAGGCTGAGAAGCCATCGCGCACACCACACCTTCCAAACCCCAGGAAACTAAAACTCTGTCTTCTTCCACCTTAACGTTGAAAAAAAACCTGTGGATACCGCTAAAACAAATAGTGAATTAACCCTTTACCATAAAAAAGACTAATTGAAAGAAAAGATCAAGAACGGAATCAAGAAAAAAAGTTAGGACTGAGCCCTCCACACCAAACACTCAAACTCCAAAAAACTCCCAGCATGCACTGCAAGAGAGAGTGAGATAGAGAGAGAGAGAGAAGGGGAGACAACCACTACAGATACTGACATAAAATGATTCTCAGTCGTTGTGTTGTGGTTCGGGCCACATTTCAAAGGCTTGTTGACTTAGCAGGTTGGAGGGGCATCTAAAAGGTTCACAGTACAGGGCCAAGCAGTGTTGGACAGAACCCACTGTTTCTCAACATCAAATACTGCATACATTAGCTGCATTCACGCTGTCTCAGCTGTCTATATGGCCAGCTTAAGACCTATCTAGAGCTAAACCCAGCCAGCGGTTCTCTCCTTTCTACATGGATCTATTAGCTAGACGAAGCCAGCGGTTCTCTCCTGTCTACATGAATCTATTAGCTGGACCAAGCCAGCGGTTCTCTCCTGTCTACATGGATCTATTAGCTGGACCAGCCGTAAGCCAGTTAGCCAGCGGTTCTCTCCTGTTTACATGGATCTATTAGCTGGACCAGCCGTAAGCCAGTTAGCCAGCGGTTCTCTCCTGTTTACATGGATCTATTAGCTGGACAAGCGGTTAGCCAGTTAGCCAGCGGTTCTCTCCTGTCTACATGGATCTATTAGCTGGACCAGTGGTTAGCCAGTTAGCCAGCGGTTCTCTCCTGTCTACATGGATCTATTAGCTGGACCAGCGGTTAGCCAGTTAGCCAGTGGTTCTCTCCTGTCTACATGGATCTATTAGCTAGACCCAGCCAGTGGTTCTCTCCTGTCTATATGGATCTATTAGCTAGACCCAGCCAGTGGTTCTCTCCTGTCTATATGGATCTATTAGCTAGACCTAGCCAGTGGTTCTCTCCTGTCTACATGGATCTATTAGCTGGACCAGGGGTTAGCCAGTTAGCCAGCGGTTCTCTCCTGTCTACATGGATCTATTAGCTGGACCAGCCGTAAGCCAGTTAGCCAGCGGTTCTCTCCTGTCTACATGGATCTATTAGCTAGACCAGCGGTAAGCCAGTTAGCCAGCGGTTCTTTCCTGTCTACATGGATCTATTAGCTAGACCAGCGGTAAGCCAGTTAGCCAGCGGTTCTCTCCTGTCTACATGGATCTATTAGCTGGACCAGCCGTAAGCCAGTTAGCCAGCGGTTCTCTCCTGTCTACATGGATCTATTAGCTAGACCAGCGGTAAGCCAGTTAGCCAGTTAACCAGCCTCTCCTTTTTTTGTTCTCTTCTTCTCTTCCATTGAGTGTTTTTCCTCTGTAGCTCTAGCCAGATGTCGTCCTATACGCTGGTAAACAGTATGATCCTGTAGGAAGTCTTGAGTCCAGGCTCATAGTATTGACCTGGCACCTTGTAGAGAATCAATGTACAGTGAGTGGACTGATAGCCGAGAGAACTATTCTGTTTCAGATAGAGACCTTGGGGAAAATTCTAGAGTGATAACTGGTATTTATACAACAGCTGGGTCTAATCCTGAATGCTGATTGGTTAAAACCGCATTCCAGACGTTGTCTATTCCACAAGTTACCACCGGCTAAATCTATGATGTTAAAATGCCTATTTACTCTGTTCCATCTGACTGAGCAATCCACTGTCTAATCAGCCCAATCCACTGTCTCATCAGCCCAATCCACTGTCTCATCAGCCCAATCCACTGTCTCATCAGCCCAATCCACTGTCTCATCAGCCCAATCCATGTCTCATCAGCCCAATCCACTATCTCATCAGCCCAGCACACTGTCTCATCAGCCATATCCACTGTCTCATCAGCCCAATCCACTGTCTCATCAGCCCAATCCACTGTCTCATCAGCCCAATCCACTGTCTCATCAGCCCAACACACTGTCTCATCAGCCCAACACACTGTCTCATCAGCCCAATCCACTGTCTCATCAGCCCAATCCACTGTCTCATCAGCCCAACCCACTGTCTCATCAGCCCAATCCACTGTCTCATCAGCCATATCCACTGTCTCATCAGCCCAATCCACTGTCTCATCAGCCCAATCCACTGTCTCATCAGCCCAATCCACTGTCTCATCAGCCCAACACACTGTCTCATCAGCCATATCCACTGTCTCATCAGCCCAATCCACTGTCTCATCAGCCCAATCCACTGTCTCATCAGCCCAATCCACTGTCTCATCAGCCCAATCCACTGTCTCATCAGCCCAGCACACTGTCTCATCAGCCCAATCCACTGTCTCATCAGCCATATCCACTCTCTTGTGAAACATTGTGAAGACTTACAGAAAACGTTTGACCTCTGTCATTGCCAACAAAGGGTATATAACAAAGTATTGAGATAAACTTTTGTTATTGACCAAATACTTATTTTCCACCATAATTTGCAAATAAATTCATTAAAAATCCTACAATGTGATTTTCAGATTTTTTTTCCATTTTGTCTGTCATAGTTGAAGTGTACCTATGATGAGAATTACAGGCCTCTCTCATATTTTTAAGTTGGAGAACTTGCACAATTGGTGGCTGACTAAATACTTTTTTGCCCCACTGTGTGCCCACAGTAAAACGAGTCCTAAATCGACATAACCTGAAAGGCCGCTCAGCAAGGTAGAAGCCACTGCTATAAAACCGCCATAAAAAAGCCAAACTACGGTTTACAACTGGACATGGGGACAAAAATTGTACCTTTTGGAGAAATGTCCTCTGGTCTGATGAAACAAAAATAGAACTGTTTGTTTCATAATGACCATCATTATCTTTGGAGGAAAAATGGAGAGGCTTGCAAGCCAAAGAACACCATCCCAAATGTGAAGCATGGGGGTGACAGCATCATGTTGTAGGGGTGATTTGCTGCAGGAGGGACTGGTGCACTTCACAAAATAGATGGCGTCATGAGGCAGGAAAATGATGTGGAGATTTTGAGGCAACATCTCAAGACATTAGTCAGGAAGTTAAAGCTTGGACGCAAATGTGTCTTCTAAACGGACAATGACCCCAAGCATACTTCCAAAGTTGTGGCAAAATGGCTTAAGGACAACAAAGTCAATGTATTGGAGTGGCCATCACATTGCCCTGACCTCAATCCCATAGAAAATGTGTGGGCAGAACTGAAAAAGCGTGTGCAAGCAAAGAGGCCTACAAACCTGACTCAGTTACACCAGCTCTGTCAGGAGGAAAGGGACAAAATTTACCCAACATTTTGTGGGAAGCTTGTGGAAGGCTACCCGAAACATTTGACCCAAGTGAAACAATTTAAAGGCAATGCTACAAAATGCTAATTGAGTGTATGTGAACTTCTGACACACTTGGAATGTGATGAAAGAAATAAAAGTTGAAATAAATCATTCTCTCTACTATTATTCTGACATTTCACATTCTTAAAATAAAGTGGTGATTCTAACTGACCTCAGACAGGGAATATTTACTAGGATTAAATGTCAGGAATTGTGAAAAAACTGAGTTTAAATGTATTTGGCTAATGTGTATGTAAACTTCTGACTTCAACTGTATTACTCTTACAGAATTTCCACATGGGCGAGGATATTGGAAATTGAATCGAAGCCTACTGGATGATAACTTGTTTTTAACTAGGACAGAATAATTTATAACTGACTTTTTCCAACATAAAATAGATAGGGCAGATCCCCTGCTGGAAGTGGTGTTGGAGGGCCAGTACGAGGCCCAAAAATATATATATCCCAAATGCCCCAGGGCAGTGATTGGGGACATTGTCCTGCGTAGGGTACCGTCTTTCGGAAGGGACGTTAAACGGGTGTCCTGACTCTCTGTGGTCACTAAAGATCCCATGGCACTTATAGTAAGAGTAGAGGTGTTAACCCCAGTGTCCTGGCTAAATTTCCAATCTGGCCCTCAAACCATCACAGTCACCTAGTCATCCCTAGTTTACAATTGGCTCATTCATCCCCCTTCCTCTCCCCTGTAACTATTTCCCAGGTTGTTTCTGTAAATGAGAATGTGTTCTCAGTCAACTTACCTGGTAAAATATGGGTTAAATAAAATTAAATGTAAAATACTATATGGGACACTTTTAAATGTGCCTTTAGAGGCCATGAAATTCAGTACTCATATAAACAAAATCAATTTAGGTCAAAAGAGTCGAAGGACTAACAGAACAGTTAGACAGCAATAAAAACTGTATCGTAGAGGCACAGCATAAGTTAGAGGAAAAACAGAAAGAAATGAAGGAACATATTCAAGTGTAATATATAATGAAAAGCAAACTGGATGGAATATGGTGAAAATTTGTGATTCACCGATATGACATTTTTGGGCAATACCGATATCAGGTATTTCCCTTGGCAAAAAAAAACGATACCGATATAAAAAATAATTGTGGCCTTTTAAGCATTCTAGTACATCTATCGGACACTCAACAAGAAGCAATGATTACCTTACTGAAACAGGATCCAAGTGGTATATATAAAGATCCAGTTCATAAATAAAAAAATTGGAGGCCAAAATGCTTGACGCATAGAATTAAAAAGGTTTTGTCAGATATTATTATTCAACCTAATCAGACAGATTTATTACATGGACGATACATTGGAGATAATATAAGACAAGTACTGGAAACAATAGAACACTATAAATATTGGGGAAACCAGGCCTGGTTTTCATAGCTGATTTTGAAAAGGTACGACTGGAGTTTATATATAAATGCCTGGAATATTTCAATTTTGGAGAATCTCTTATGAAATGGGTTAAAGTTATGTATAGTAACCCTAATGTGTAAAATAGTAAATACATCTCAGAAAGTATTAAACTGTCAAGAAGAGTAAACAAGGTTGTCCACTATCAGCATATCTATTTATTATAGCCATTGAAATGTTAGCTAGTAGAAAATCAGATCCAACAATAATATTAAGGGATTATATGGCTTAAAAACAAATCATTGTACGCTGAAGATTCATGTTGTCTTTTAAATACACAATTAGGATCCACAGCCTCATCTAGATACTTTTTCTAACCTCTCTGGATTGCAAACAAATGATGATAAGTGTAATGTATTGGATCACCTCGCAGAAAAATATCCTCCAAACACCGGAATCTCAGACATCATTAAATGAACATAATCAATAACATGGTTATGATTTACACATATTGGTTGGAATATGATATTGATAGAATTAAGCAGTTAACAACCCCTTTTCTGTTTTTGTCACAGAGAACTCTTTGCCATTGCTGATTTCACCACTACCATAGTGATCAAGCTGCATCTCTCCCATTCTCGCACTAGCTGCTTGTTACCCAAGGCATGCTGATGCTGAACACCACATGATGACAACCTGAGCCAAACAAGCCCATCGCTCTCTCTCACTCACTGGGTCAACATGCATTCAACTGAATGGGAAACAACATAATTCTCTCTCTCTCTCGCTCTCTCTCTCTCTCTCTCTCTCTCTCTCTCTCGGTCTCTGTCTCTCTCTCTCTCTCTCTCTCTCGGTCTCTGTCTCTCTCTCTTGGTCTCTGTCTCTCTGTCTCTCTGTCTCTCTGTCTCTCTCTCTCTCTCTCTCTCTCTCTCTCTCTCTCCCTCCCTCTCTCTCTCTCTCTCTCTCTCTCTCTCTCTCTCTCTCTGTCTCTCTGTCTCACTCTCTCTCTCTCTCTCTCTCTCTCTCTCTCCCTCCCTCTCTCTCTCTCTCTCTCTCTCTGTCTCTCTGTCTCACTCTCTCTAGTATTAGTGTATTTTTTATTTATTTATTTTATTTCACCTTTATTTAACCAGGTAGGCCAGATCACCTTTATTTAACCAGGTAGGCCAGATCACCTTTATTTAACCAGGTAGACCAGATCACCTTTATTTAAACCAGGTAGGCAATTTGAGAACAAGTTCACATTTACAACTGCGACCTGGCTAAGATAAAGCAAAGCAGTGCGACACAAACAACAACACAGAGTTACACATGGAATTGACAAACGTACAGTCAATAACACAATATAAATATATATATATATATATATATATATATATATATATATATATATATATATATATATATATATATATATTGTGTGTGCAAATTAAGTAATTCGGTAAAACAAAAAAATAGGCCATAGTGGCGAAGTAATTTCAATTTAGCAATTAGCACTGGAGTGATAGATGAGCAGATGAGGATGTGGAAGTAGAAATACTGGTGTGCAAAATAGCAGAAAAATGCAGGTAAAACATGACATCATTAAATCAATGTACACTGGCAATACGTGCAGCTTCACAATTGGCAAGAAAATAACAGAATTCTTTAACCAGGGGCGGGGCCTTAGTCAGAGTTGCAATTTGAGCCCTGCACTCTTCAATATTTACATCAATGAATTGGCCACTATTCTAGAAAAATCCTCAGCCCCTGGTGTTAGTCTCCACAATTCAGAGGTAAAATGCCTACTCTTCGCAGATGACCTATGCCTGCTATCCCCCACAGCACATGACCTACAGCAGAGCCTGGACCTGCTAGAGCAGTACTGCCAGACCTGGGCCCTGGCAGTAAACCCCCACAGTACATGACCTACAGCAAACCCCAAAATGACTAAAATAATGATTTTCCAGAGAAGATCCAGATCTCAGGGAATTACACCAAAGTGCTCAATTGGTACAAAATATATAGGGTACTGCACACACTACAATTACTTAGGTTTAAAAACAATCTCAACTGGACACCTTAATGAGGCAGTGAATGAACTGAGGGAGAAAGCATGCAGGGCATTCTACATCATAAAAAGTTTATATAATTCTAATTGAAAATACCTTACGAAATGAATGTGTCATTGAACCAACTACACTTCATGGCAGCAAGGTGTGGGGTCCACTTGCAAAACAAGATTTCACCAAATGGGACAAACACCCCATTGAAACCCTGCATGCAGAGATCTGTGAGATTCTCCTACATGTCCAGAGGAAAACTACAAACAATGCATGCAGCAATTAGGTTTGGGAAACATCTAAAATACAGCGACCCCCTCTCATATTATTACTAAGCCCTGCAATGCCAAGAGCTGAGCAAAGAAAAGAGTCCCCTCATCAGGCTGGTCCTGGGGCTGAGTTCACAAACCTGTTCTACTAACACACTGAAGCCTCAGGACCAGAACATCCAGCTGGTCCTGGGGCTGAGTTCACAAACCTGTTCTACTAACACACTGAAGCCTCAGTCCCCTCATCCAGCTGGTGCTGGGGCTGAGTTCACAAACCTGTTCTACTAACACACTGAAGCCTCAGGACCAGAACATCCAATCAATCAGAATAAACCAAATTACAACATTGTCAAAACAAAACTATATTACCTATTGGGAAGCACAAACACAAGCACAAAGCACAATGCAGCGCTATCTGGCCCTAAATCGACAGTACACTGTGGCTAACTATTTGACCATGCTTACTGATCAATACCTTAGAAAAACCTTGAGAAAGTACAGGCTCAGTGAGCACAGCCTTGCCATTGAGAAGGGTAGACACAGGAAAACCTGGCTCCCTGTAGAGGAAATGCTGGGTAACCACTGCACAACAGCAGAACCTGAGACGGAGCTGCATTTCCTGACAAAATATACAAAATACAATTAGAGAGTGTAATTTACCCAAATTTGAAACCCTTATTCAAAGTTTCAAAGATCTTTCTGATGAGAATAGACTTCCCATCCTGTTGGGGGAGGACGCAGAGAGCTGTGGGTTGGCAGCGCACTACATTGCTGCCTGCCATAAGATGAGGAACAGTGTCTGACAGATCAATCAACCTGCACATGTCCTATATGCTTATTGTTCAATGTATGGCTATTTTGACCCTTGGTTATTGTTGTTACTGTGTAGATGCTGGACAAACAGAGCTAGTCTAATTATACACAGCCCCGTCTTCAAATGAAGAGGATAAAAGCAAATGAATCACACACAGGCTGACACAGGGTCTGTATAATGATGAGAAAGCGATCGAGGGGGATGAGGGAGAGAGAGAGGGGGGAGAGAGGGGGGGGGAGAGGGGGGAGAGAGAGGAGGAGAGAGAGAGAGAGAGAGAGAGAGAGGGAAGGAGTAGTGAGAGAGAGGAAAGAGAGGGAGGACAGAGAGAGAGGGGGGGAGCGAGAGATAGAGGGGAGTGAGAGAGAGAGAGAGAGAGAGAGAGAGAGGGGGGGGTACTGAGGAGGACCGAGGACTGATCACCCCAATCCACAAAGGTGGAGACAAATTTGACCCCAATACCGTGGGACATGCGTCAACAGTAACCTTGGGAAAATCCTCTGCATTAGCATTATCATTAACAGCCACTCGTACATCTCCTCAATGAAAACAATGTACTGAGCAAATGTCAAATTGGCTTTTTACCAAATTACCGTACAACAGACCACGTATGCACCCTGCACACCCTAATTGACAACCAAACAAACCAAAACAAAGGCAAAGTCTTCTCATGCTTTGTTGATTTCAAAAAAGCCTTCGACTCAATTTGGCATGAGGGTCTGCTATACAAATTGATGGAAAGTGGTGTTGGGGTTAAAACATACGACATTATAAAATCCATGTACATAAACAACAAGTGTGCGGTTAAAATTGGCAAAAAACACACACATTTCTTCCCACAGGGCCGTGGGGTGAGACAGGGATGCAGCTTAAGCCCCACCCTCTTCAACATACAGTGCCTTGCGAAAGTATTCGGCCCCCTTGAACTTTGCGACCTTTTGCCACATTTCAGGCTTCAAACATAAAGATATAAAACTTTATTTTTTTGTGAAGAATCAACAACAAGTGGGACACAATAATGAAGTGGAACGACATTTATTGGATATTTCAAACTTTTTTAAAAATCAAAAACTGAAAAATTGAGCGTGCAAAATTATTCAGCCCCCTTAAGTTAATACTTTGTAGCGCCACCTTTTGCTGCGATTACAGCTGTAAGTCGCTTGGGGTATGTCTCTATCAGTTTTGCAAATCGAGAGACTGAATTTTTTTCCCATTCCTCCTTGCAAAACAGCTTGAGCTCAGTGAGGTTGGATGGAGAGCATTTGTGAACAGCAGTTTTCAGTTCTTTCCACAGATTCTCGATTGGATTCAGGTCTGGACTTTGACTTGGCCATTCTAACACCTGGATATGTTAATTTTTGAACCATTCCATTGTAGATTTTGCTTTATGTTTTGGATCATTGTCTTGTTGGAAGACAAATCTCCGTCCCAGTCTCAGGTCTTTTGCAGACTCCATCAGGTTTTCTTCCAGAATGGTCCTGTATTTGGCTCCATCCATCTTCCCATAAATTTTAACCATCTTCCCTGTCCCTGCTGAAGAAAAGCAGACCCAAACCATGATGCTGCCACCACCATGTTTGACAGTGGGGATGGTGTGTTCAGCTGTGTTGCTTTTACGCCAAACATAACGTTTTGCAATGTTGCCAAAAAGTTCAATTTTGGTTTCATCTGACCAGAGCACCTTCTTCCACATGTTTGGTGTGTCTCCCAGGTGGCTTGTGGCAAACTTTAAACAACACTTTTTATGGATATCTTTAAGAAATGGCTTTCTTCTTGCCACTCTTCCATAAAGGCCAGATTTGTGCAATATACGACTGATTGTTGTCCTATGGACAGAGTCTCCCACCTCAGCTGTAGATCTCTGCAGTTCATCCAGAGTGATCATGGGCCTCTTGGCTGCATCTCTGATCAGTCTTCTCCTTGTATGAGCTGAAAGTTTAGAGGGACGGCCAGGTCTTGGTAGATTTGCAGTGGTCTGATACTCCTTCCATTTCAATATGATCGCTTGCACAGTGCTCCTTGGGATGTTTAAAGCTTGGGAAATCTTTTTGTATCCAAATCCGGCTTTAAACTTCTTCACAACAGTATCTCGGACCTGCCTGGTGTGTTCCTTGTTCTTCATGATGCTCTCTGTGCTTTTAACGGACCTCTGAGACTATCACAGTGCAGGTGCATTTATACGGAGACTTGATTACACACAGGTGGATTGTATTTATCTTCAATGCCATACAACTCTCCTTCCGTGGCCTCCAATTGCTCTTAAATACAGGTAAAACTAAATGCATGATCTTCAACCGATCGCTACCTGCACCTACCCGCCTGTCCAACATTACTACTCTGGACGGCTTTGACTTAGAATACGTGGACAACTACAAATACTTGGGTGTCTGGTTAGACTGTAAACTCTCCTTCCAGACCCATATCAAACATCTCCAATCCAAAGTTAAATCTAGAATTGGCTTCCTATTTCGCAACAAAGCATCCTTCACTCATGCTGCCAAACATACCCTTGTAAAATTGACCATCCTACCAATCCTCGACTTTGGCGATGTCATTTACAAAATAGCCTCCAATACCCTACTCAACAAATTGGATGCAGTCTATCACAGTGCAATCCGTTTTGTCACCAAAGCCCCATATACTACCCACCATTGCGACCTGTACGCTCTCGTTGGCTGGCCCTCGCTTCATACTCGTCGCCAAACCCACTGGCTCCATGTCATCTACAAGACCCTGCTAGGTAAAGTCCCCCCTTATCTCAGCTCGCTGGTCACCATAGCATCTCCCACCTGTAGCACACGCTCCAGCAGGTATATGTCTCTAGTCACCCCCAAAACCAATTCTTTCTTTGGCCGCCTCTCTTTCCAGTTCTCTGCTGCCAATGACTGGAACGAACTACAAAAATCTCTGAAACTGGAAACACTTATCTCCCTCACTAGCTTTAAGCACCAACTGTCAGAGCAGCTCACAGATTACTGCACCTGTACATAGCCCACCTATAATTTAGCCCAAACAACTACCTCTTTCCCAACTGTATTTAATTTATTCATTTATTTTGCTTCTTTGCACCCTATTATTTTTATTTCTACTTTGCACATTCTTCCATTGCAAAACTACCATTCCAGTGTTTTACTTGCTATTTGTATTTACCTTGCCACCATGGCCTTTTTTGCCTTTACCTCCCTTCTCACCTCATTTGCTCACATTGTATATAGACTTGTTTATACTGTATTATTGACTGTATGTTTGTTTTACTCCATGTGTCGTTGTATCTGTCGAACTGCTTTGCTTTATCTTGGCCAGGTCGCAATTGTAAATGAGAACTTGTTCTCAACTTGCCTACCTGGTTAAATAAAGGTAAAATAAAAATAAAAATAAATAAAAACAATTAGTCATTTAGGTCAACATTTGATCATTCAGAGATCCTCACTGAACTTCTGGAGAGAGTTTGCTGCACTGAAAGTAAAGGGGCTGAATAATTTTGCACGCCCAATTTTTCAGTTTTTGATTTGTTAAAAAAGTTTGAAATATCCAATAAATGTCGTTCCACTTCATTATTGTGTCCCACTTGTTGTTGATTCTTCACAAAAAAATACAGTTTTATATCTTTATGTTTGAAGCCTGAAATGTGGCAAAAGGTCGCAAAGTTCAAGGGGGCCGAATACTTTCGCAAGGCACTGTATATATCAACGAATTGGCGCGGGCACTAGAAAAGTCTGCAGCACCCGGCCTCACCCTACTAGAATCTGAAGTCAAATCTCTGCTGTTTGCTGATGATCTGGTGCTTCTGTCACCAACCAAGGAGGGCCTACAGCAGCACCTAGATCTTATGCACAGATTCTGTCAGACCTGGGCCCCGACAGTAAATCTCAGTAAGACAAAAATAATGGTGTTCCAAAAAAGGTCCAGTCGCCAGGACCACAAATACAAATTCCATCTAGACACCGTTGCCCTAGAGCACACAAAAGCCATCACCTACAGAGAGATGAACCTGGAGAAGAGTCCCCTAAGCAAGCTGGTCCTGGGGCTCTGTTCACAAACACAAACACACCCTACAGAGCCCCAGGACAGCAGCACAATTAGACCCAAACAAATCATGAGAAAACAAAAAGATAATTACTTGACACATTGGAAAGAATTAACAAAAAAACAGAGCAAACTAGAATGCTATTTGGCCCTAAACAGAGAGTACACAGTGGTAAGCTTTGACTATGTACAGACTTAGTGAGCATAGCCCTGCTATTGAGAAAGGCCGCCGTAGACAGACCGGGCTCTCAAGAGAAGATACATATTTCCCACAGATTACACAGATCCACAAAGAATTCGAAAACAAATCCAATTTTGATAAACTCCCATACCTACTGGGTGAAATTCCACAGTGTGCCATCACAGCAGCAAGATATCTGACCTGTTGCCACGAGAAAAGGGCAACCAGTGAAGAACAAACACCATTGTAAATACAACCCATATTTATGTTGATTTATTTTCCCTTGTGTACTTTAACCATTTGTACATCGTTGCAACACTGTATATACATAATATGACATTTGTAATGTCTTTATTGTTTTGAAACTTCTGTATGTGTAATGTTTACTGTTAATTTTTATTATTTTTATTGTTTATTTCACTTTTGTATATTATCTACCTCACTTGCTTTGGCAATGTTAACACATGTTTCCCATGCCAATAAATCCCCTTGAATTGAATTGAATTGAGAGAGAGAGAGAGCAAAAGAGAGAGAGATAGATAGAGAGAGTAGGGAAGAGAGGGAGAGAGAGAGAGAGAAGGGAAGAGAGGGATAGAGAGAGAGAGAAGGGAAGAGGGGTAGAGAGAGAGAGAGAAGGGAAGAGAGGGAGAGAGAGAGAGAGAAGGGAAGAGAGAGAGAGAGAGAGAGAGAGAAGTGAAGCGAGAGAGAGAGAAGTGAAGAGAGAGAGGGGGAGAGAGAGGGAGAGAGAGAGAGAAGGGGAGACTACTGCTATCGATACTGACATATTAGCATTCTCTTTGTCTTTGTGTTGTGGTTCGGGACACATTTCAAAGGCTTGTTGACAGGGAGAAAATGCCAAACAGAGAGAGGGAAAAAAAACAAGGAGAAATTCAGAGGTAGAGAAAAGGGCAAGGAGAAGGGAGCAAAGGAGAGACAGATAAAGTTAAATAAAATTGGGGAGATGAAGAGGGAAGAATAGTAAGTAGTGCTTCTCTAGCCACCAGTCAGTCAGGGGCAGCAGCCTGCATCTGAAAACAGGACGGTGGAGACACACACACACACACACACACACACACACACACACACACGCACACGCACACGCACACGCGCACACGCACACGCACACGCACACGCACACACACACACACACACACACTATCACACACACACACATTCCAACTGTCACCTGGACCACCTTACCTCCTAACCGACACACTAACTGGCTCACCATCGCAATCGCCGTGGCAACACCACTCAGCCCAGCCAATCACAAAAGAGTCTTTAGACAAGACACCCACACCAGTACTTGTCCTCACACTTTTACAGAAGAAGAGAAAGACGAGTGTAGAGAGTTATCTTCATGAATCATGTGATGTTTTTTATTTTAATTTTTTATATATGTATACAGTGGGGCAAAAAAGTATTTTGTCAGCCGCCAATTGTGCAAGTTCTCCCACTAAAAAAGATGAGAGAGGCCTGTAATTTTGATCATAGGTACACTTCAACTATGACTGACTAAATACTTTTTTGTATATATATATATATATATATATATATATATATATATATATATATATATATATATATATATATTTTGTTCTCTCTTTTTAATTATCTTGTCTCTTTTGAAGATTTGTCTGATTTCCTTTAAACCTTCACTCATTTCTATCAGTCTGTTGTCTTTTGAAGGTTTGTCTGATTTCCTATAAACCTTCACTCATTTCTATCAGTCTGTTGTCTTTCAGGAACATTAGCAGAGATAAATATGGTTTCTGTTCTCCGTTTATTGACCTTGAGTAAACGATTGGAGAGTTTTGAAGAGTTTCCTGTTTTTCACTGAGAGTCTCAGTCAATGACTAACAGCGACTACATTTATTTTATACTCAGATATCTACAAAAGGGAAATTAATCAATAGTGAAAATAAGTTTTGGAGAGACAGAGAGAGAGAGAGAGACCGAGACAGAGAGTGAGAGACAGAGAGAGAGCGAGAGAGAGAGAAAGAGAGAGAGAGAAGGAGAGAGACAGAAGTCAGAGAGAGAGAGAGAGAAAGAGAGAGAGAGAGAGAGAGAGAAAGAGAGAGACAGAAGACAGAGAGAGAGAAAGAGAGAGAGAAAGAGAGAGCGAAATAGATAGAGAGAAAGAGAGAGAGAGACATCAGACAGAGAGAGAGAGAGAAAGAGAGAGAGACAGAGAGACAGAAAGAGAAAGAGTGAGATTCAGAGAGAGAGAGAGAGCCAAGCCAATGGCATGTACCAGATGCTCAGCAGGCTCTGCTCACAATTACTGGCCTAAGGCCAAACCACGACCAACAACATTGGACACTCTATGGAACAAAAAGCCTTCACTATATTATCCTGGAATATCCAAGGCCTGAGGTCATCTGCCTTTGGCCTAAAGAGCAGAAACCCGGACTTCACCAAAGAAATCGGTAATACAGACATTGTCATCCTGCAAGAAACCTGGTATAGAGGAGACGGACCCACTGGTTGCCCTCTAGATTACAGAGAGCTGGTAGTCCCATCCACCAAACTACCAGGTGTGAAACAGGGAAGGGACTCAGGGGTATGCTAATTTGGTATAGAGCAGACCTAACTCACTCCATTAAATTAATCAAAACAGGAACATTCTGGCTAGAATTTCAAAAGGAAATTATCCTAACAGAGAAAAATGTCCTCGTGTGTGCTACCTATTTCCCCCCACTAGAATCCCCATATTTTAATGAAGACAGCTTCTCCATCCTGGAGGGGGAAATCAATCATTTCCAGGCCCAGGGACATGTACTAGTCTGTGGCAACCTAAATGCCAGAACCGGACAAGAACCTGACACCCTCAGCACACAGGGGGACAAACACCTGCCTGGAGGTGACGGCATTCCCTCCCACATATGCCCCCCAGGCACAACTATGACAACATAACCAACAAAAACGGGTCACAACTCCTGCAGCTCTGTCGCACGCTGGGTATGTACATAGTCAATGGTAGGCTTCGAGGGGACTCCTATGGTAGGTACACATATAGCTCATCTCTTGGCAGTAGTACTGTAGACTACTTTATCACTGACCTCAACGCAGAGTCTCTCAGGGCGTTCACAGTCAGCCCACTGACACCCCTATCAGACCACAGCAAAATCACAGTCTACTTAAACAGAGCAAAACTCAATCATGAGGCATCAAAGCCAAAGGAACTGAGTAACATTAAGAAATGCTATAGATGGAAGGAATGCAGTTTGGAAACCTACCAAAAAACAATTAGGCAACAACAAATTCAATCCCTTTTAGACAATTTCATGGGTAAAACGTTCCGCTGTAATAGTGAAGGTGTAAACTTGGCAGTAGAAAATCTTAACAGTATATTTGACCTCTCAGCTTCCCTATCAAATCTAAAAATCTCAAATAGAAAACCGAAGAAAATTAACAATAATGACAAATGGTTTGATGAAGAATGCAAAAATCTAAGGAAGAAATTGAGAAACCTGTCCAACCAAAAACATAGAGACCCGGAAAACCTGAGTCTACGCCTTCACTATGGTGAATCACTAAAACAATACAGAAATACACTACGGAAAAAGAAGGAACAGCACGTCAGAAATCAGCTCAATGCAATTGAAGCATCCATAGACTCTAACCACTTCTGGGAAAATTGGAAAACACTAAACAAACAACAACACGAAGAATTATCTATCCAAAATGGAGATGTATGGGTAAACCACTTCTCCAATCTTTTTGGCTCTATAACAAAGAATAAAGAGCAAAAACATATACATGATCAAATACAGATCTTAGAATCAACTATTAAAGACTACCAGAACCCACTGGATTCTCCAATTACATTGAATGAGTTACAGGACAAAATAAAAACCCTCCAACCCAAAAAGGCCTGTGGTGTTGATGGTATCCTCAATGAAATGATCAAATATACAGACAACAAATTCCAATTGGCTATACTAAAACTCTTTAACATCATACTTAGCTCTGGCATCTTCCCCAATATTTGGAACCAAGGACTGATCACCCCAATCCACAAAAGTGGAGACAAATTTGACCCCAATAACTACCGTGGAATATGTGTCAACAGTAACCTTGGGAAAATTCTCTGCATTATTATTAACAGCAGACTCGTACATTTCCTCAATGAAAACAATGTACTGAGAAAATGTCAAATTGGCTTTTTACCAAATTACCGTACAACAGACCATGTATTCACCCTGCACACCCTAATTGACAACCAAACAAACCAAAACAAAGGCAAAGTCTTCTCATGCTTTGTTGATTTCAAAAAAGCCTTCGACTCAATCTGGCATGAGGGTCTGCTATACAAACTGATGGAAAGTGGTGTTGGGGGTAAAACATACGACATTATGTACATGTACACAAACAACAAGTGTGCGGTTAAAATTGGCAAAAAACACACACATTTCTTCACACAGGGTCGTGGGGTTAGACAGGGATGCAGCTTAAGCCCCACCCTCTTCAACATATATATCAACGAATTGGCGCGGGCACTAGAAAAGTCTGCAGCACCCGGCCTCCCCTGCCGGCCTCCCCTTGCTGATGATCTGGTGCTTCTGTCACCAACCAAGAAGGGCCTACAGCAGCACCTAGATCCTATGCACAGATTCTGTCAGACCTGGGCCCTGACAGTAAATCTCAGTAAGACCAAAATAATGGTGTTCCAAAAAAGGTCCAGTCACCAGGACCACAAATACAAATTCCATCTAGACACTGTTGCCCTAGAGCACACAAAAAACTATACATACCTTGGCCTAAACATCAGCGCCACAGGTAACTTCCACAAAGCTGTGAACGATCTGAGAGACAAGGCAAGAAGGGCATTCTATGCCATGAAAAGAAACATACATTTCAATATACCAATTAGGATTTGGCTAAAAATACTTGAATCAGTCATAGAGCCCATTGCCCTTTATGGTTGTGAGGTCTGGGGTCCGCTCACCAACCAAGACTTCACAAAATGGGACAAACACCAAATTGAGACTGCACGCAGAATTCTGCAAAAATATCCTCCGTGTACAACGTAGAACACCAAATAATGCATGCAGAGCAGAATTAGGCCGATACCCACTAATTATCAAAATCCAGAAAAGAGCCGTTAAATTCTACAACCACCTAAAAGGAAGCGATTCACAAACCTTCCATAACAAAGCCATCACCTACAGAGAGATGAACCTGGAGAAGAGTCCCCTAAGCAAGCTGGTCCTGGGGCTCTGTTCACAAACACAAACACACCCTACAGAGCCCCAGGACAACAGCACAATTAGACCCAACCAAATCATGAGAAAACAAAAAGATAATTACTTGACACATTGGAAAGAATTTTTAAAAAAACAGAGCAAACTAGAATGCTATTTGGC
>NC_143049.1:40182500-40207500 GCF_057628025.1 Oncorhynchus mykiss | reverse complement strand
AAGCTGTAATCGCAGCAAAAGGTGGCGCTACAAAGTATTAACTTAAGGGGGCTGAATAATTTTGCACGCCCAATTTTTCAGTTTTTGATTTGTTAAAAAAGTTTGAAATATCCAATAAATGTTGTTCCACTTCATGATTGTGTCCCACTTGTTGTTGATTCTTCACAAAAAAATACAGTTTTATATCTTTATGTTTGAAGCCTGAAATGTGGCAAAAGGTCGCAAAGTTCAAGGGGGCCGAATACTTTCGCAAGGCACCCTATAACTTATAAATACCTCATGAGCTCAGTTCAACTGTCACACTCTTTCAGAACCCAAAATAGAAGCTTGTTCTACTCCAATGTTTATAAACATAGTACATGTAAACAAACACTGTGTAGAATAAAAAATATGGAAACATTTTTTTTGGGGGGGTATATATCATAGACGGTCAGACATTGCATCCATCACTCTGTCTTTGAATTTGAGAGTGGTTACATCCCCCTGCTTTATAGTGAAACAGGGGGCTGGGAGGAAGATTTGTTATTGCTTCACCTGCTGATTGCCCCTTTAAACATGTTTAAGGGGAAATCTCCACATATTCCCCAGTAAATTGAAAAGATGTTTGAAAACGTATTAACGGGTAAAGGATAATATCCCTGTAGGAATTAGTGGATTGACAGAATTGGAGCAACTTAGGGCGAAACATTAATTAAGCTTAGAAGGTTTTACTAGTGGTGCTGCTGGAAGACCACATGATGTCCCACATGATGTTCCCACATGATGTTCCCACACGATGTTCCCACACGATGTTCTCACACGATGTTCCCACATGATGTTCCCACATGATGTCCCACACGATGTTCCCACATGATATTCCCACATGATATTCCCACATGATGTTCCCACATGATGTTCCCACACGATGTTCCCACAAGATGTTCCCACACGATGTTCCCACATGATGTTCCCACATGATGTTCCCACACAATGTTCCCACATGATGTTCCCACACGATGTTCCCACATGATGTTCAGGCTAATGTAACATGATGTTCCCACACGATGTTCCCACACGATGTTCCCACACGATGTTCCCACATGATGTTCCCACATGATGTTCCCACATGATGTTCAGGCTAATGTAACACAATGTTCCCACACAATGTTCCCACATGATGTTCCCACATGATGTTCCCACACGGTGTTCCCACACGATGTTCCCACATGATGTTCCCACACGATGTTCCCACATGATGTTCAGGCTAATGTAACATGATGTTCAGGCTAATGTAACATGATGTTCCCACACGATGTTCCCACACGATGTTCCCACATGATGTTCCCACACGATGTTCCCACACGATGTTCCCACACAATGTTCCCACATGATGTTCAGGCTAATGTAACATGATGTTCCCACATGATGTTCAGGCTAATGTAACATGATGTTCCCACACGATGTTCCAACATGATGTTCAGGCTAATGTAACATGATGTTCCCACACGATGTTCAGGCTAATGTAACATGATGTTCCCACACGATGTTCCCACACGATATTCCCACACGATGTTCAGGCTAATGTAACACGATGTTCCCACATGATGTTCCCACATGATGTTCCCACATGATGTTCCCACATGATTTTCAACAGCAAAAGGTCAAGATGTTTACATATTTCAATATCTTTACAGTGATACACAGTAGTATTGGTCACATTTAAACACACATGCACGCAACCACGTAAAAGTACACACACACACACCACACACACACAGAGCTATTCCTGCTGGAGCTGTGTGGGCATGTCTGTTTGAGGTGAAGAGCTGTGGACATGTCTGTGTGTGGCGAAGAGCTGTGTAGACATGTCTGTGTGTGGCTCACGTAGATGGAGTCTCGCTGGCTGGGCGTCCTGTGCTTGTATATCATCATGGGCTGCAGACTCGGCTGTCCTCCGAACTGGATCAAAATAAACTGATTCACACGTTTGCCTCATCCTCTCTTATTATGTCTCGGCTACGATGTGTTGTATGCAGGTAGGTTGCACATTTCTAGAATAATCTGGAAATAGGCCCAGGCCAACATCGAGTTCCTTTCCTCAGCTGTCCTCAGATGTCCTCAGCTGTTCTCAGTTGTCCTCAGCTGTCCTCATCTGTCCTCAGCTGTGTTATATAAATATTCATACACATAGCTCATATAAACAAAGACATTCCGTCGTAAGAACACATACACCCAGCCAGAAGACTGACCCCCTCTTCCTTATATAAACACACATCTCATCTCCCTCTAACTGGCCGGTCCCAAGAGCAAAGAACTTTTGCTGTGCACCAATGGGGCCCGCTCTGGCTAGAGCAAGGCCCGCCTCCAACCCTCCGACCAGTCAAGAAGACCGAAACGACAAGACTCCACCTACTTTATTCTATGTATAAAAATGTATGTAACCATTGTATAGGCCTCTTTTTCACCTGGCTCCTTGCCGAGTTATGTGAACTAGGTCCGTGCACGTAAAACTGCGGGACAAGATATCTCTGACTCATTAAAACTGTCTTTCGTTACAACTGAAATCCACTCTGTCCAGCGTCCGTGATTTGGTCTCAACTCTCCAGTATTTGAACACTAACAGCTGTCCTCATCTTTCCTCAGCTGTCCTCAGCTGTCCTCAGTTGTCCTCAGCTGTCCTCATCTTTCCTCAGCTGTCCTCAGCTGTCCTCAGCTGTCCTCATCTTTCCTCATCTTTCCTCATCTTTCCTCAGCTTTCCTCATCTTTCCTCAGCTGTCCTCATCTGTCCTCAGCTGTCCTCAGCTTTCCTCATCTGTCCTCATCTTTCCTCATCTTTCCTCAGCTGTCCTCAGCTTTCCTCATCTTTCCTCATCTTTCCTCATCTTTCCTCAGTTTTCCTCATCTTTCCTCAGCTGTCCTCAGTTTTCCTCAGCTGTCCTCAGCTTTCCTCATCTTTCCTCATCTTTCCTCAGTTTTCCTCATCTTTCCTCAGCTGTCCTCAGTTTTCCTCAGCTGTCCTCAGCTTTCCTCATCTTTCCTCATCTTTCCTCATCTTTCCTCAGCTGTCCTCAGCTTTCCTCATCTTTCCTCATCTTTCCTCAGCTGTCCTCATCTTTCCTCAGCTGTCCTCAGCTTTCCTCATCTTTCCTCATCTTTCCTCAGCTGTCCTCAGCTTTCCTCATCTTTCCTCATCTTTCCTCAGCTGTCCTCAGTTTTCCTCAGTTGTCCTCAGCTTTCCTCATCTTTCCTCATCTTTCCTCAGTTTTCCTCATCTTTCCTCAGCTGTCCTCAGCTGTCCTCAGTTGTCCTCAGCTTTCCTCAGCTGTCCTCAGCTGTCCTCAGTTGTCCTCAGCTTTCCTCATCTTTCCTCATCTTTCCTCAGCTTTCCTCAGTTTTCCTCAGTTGTCCTCAGCTTTCCTCATCTTTCCTCATCTTTCCTCAGCTGTCCTCAGATGTCCTCAGATGTCCTCAGCTTTCCTCATCTTTCCCCTAAAGGACATAGCTCTCAAACGTATCCCCAACACTTCACACAGGAGCAACAGATCAATAGACACCCCACCCAGACCAGCGAGACACCCTCCCAGACCTGCAGGACCCCCCCCTCCCCCGGACCTACACATAGAGGACCCACGCCAAGAGGAATTACATCCAGACCACAGCACCCCCAGACACATCCACACCCCCACCCCAACCAATCAACACCCCCCCACGTCGACCATGCCCACACCCCATTTAGACCCCTCAGATCAGACCTATGCCACTTCTGCCCACCCCATGCACCCCACCCCCGCAAAGAGGGCCTCAACATGGAAGCCACACATACGCCCAGGTAGTGAGCGGGCAAACAGTCCCAACCCCCACTCTCACACTCGCCCAAGCCAATGGCATGTACCAGATGCTCAGCAGGCTCTGCTCACACTTACTGGCCTGAGGCCAAACCACAACCAACAACATTGGACACTCACTTCACTAAATCATCCTGGAATATCAAAGGCCTGAGGTCATCTGCCTTTGGCCTAAAGAGCAGGAACTTGGACTTCACCAAAGAAATCGGTAATACAGACATTGTCATCCTGCAAGAAACCTGGTATAGGGGAGACGGACCCACTGGTTGCCCTCTAGATTACAGAGAGCTGGTAGTCCCATCCACCAAACTACCAGGTGTGAAACAGGGAAGGGACTCAGGGGGTATGCTAATTTGGTATAGAGCAGACCTAACTCCCTCCATTAAATTAATCAAAACAGGAACATTCTACATTTGGCTAGAAATTCAAAAGGAAATTATCCTAACAGAGAAAAATGTCCTCCTGTGTGCTACCTATATTCCCCCACTAGAATCCTCATACTTTAATGAAGACAGCTTCTCCATCCTGGAGGGGGAAATCAATCATTTCCAGGCCCTGGGACATGTACTAGTCTGTGGCAACCTAAATGCCAGAACCGGACAAGAACCTGACACCCTCAGCACACAGGGGGACAAACACCTCCCTGGAGATGACGGCATTCCCTCCCACATATGCCCCCCAGGCACAACTATGACAACATAACCAACAAAAACGGGTCACAACTCCTGCAGCTCTGTCGCACGCTGGGTATGTACATAGTCAATGGTAGGCTTCGAGGGGACTCCTATGGTAGGTACACATATAGCTCATCTCTTGGCAGTAGTACTGTAGACTACTTTATCACTGACCTCAACGCAGAGTCTCTCAGGGCGTTCACAGTCAGCCCACTGACACCCCTATCAGACCACAGCAAAATCACAGTCTACTTAAACAGAGCAAAACTCAATCATGAGGCATCGAAGCCAAAGGAACTGAGTAACATTAAGAAATGCTAAAGAAGGAAGGAATGCAGTATGAAAACCTACCAAAAAACAATTAGGCAACAACAAATTCAATCCCTTTTAGACAAATTCCTGGGTAAAACGTTCCACTGTAATAGTGAAGGTGGTAAACTTGGCAGTAGAAAATCTCAACAGTATATTTGACCTCTCAGCTTCCCTATCAAATCTAAAAATCTCAAATAGAAAACCGAAGAAAATTAACAACAATGACAAATGGTTTGATGAAGAATGCAAAAATCTAAGAAAGAAATTGAGAAACCTGTCCAACCAAAAACATAGAGACCCGGAAAACCTGAGTCTACGCCTTCACTATGGTGAATCACTAAAACAATACAGAAATACACTACGGAAAAAGAAGGAACAGCATGTCAGAAATCAGCTCAATGTAATTGAAGAATCCATAGACTCTAACCATTTCTGGGAAAATTGGAAAACACTAAACAAACAACAACACGAAGAATTATCTATCCAAAATGGAGATGTATGGGTAAACCACTTCTCCAATCTTTTTGGCTCTATAACAAAGAATAAAGAGCAAAAACAGATACATGATCAAATACAGATCTTAGAATCAACTATTAAAGACTACCAGAACCCACTGGATTCTCCAATTACATTGAATGAGTTACAGGACAAAATAAAAACCCTCCAACCCAAAAAGGCCTGTGGTGTTGATGGTATCCTCAATGAAATGATCAAATATACAGACAACAAATTCCAATTGGCTATACTAAAACTCTATAACATCATCCTTAGCTCTGGCACCTTCTCCAATATTTGGAACCAAGGACTGATCACCCCAATCCACAAAAGTGGAGACAAATTTGACCCCAATAACTACCGTGGAATATGCGTCAACAGTAACCTTGGGAAAATCCTCTACATTATCATTAACAGCAGACTCGTACATTTCCTCAATGAAAACAATGTACTGAGCAAATGTCAAATTGACTTTTTACCAAATTACCGTACAACAGACCATGTATTCACCCTGCACACCCTAATTGACAACCAAACAAACCAAAACAAAGGCAAAGTCTTCTCATGCTTTGTTGATTTCAAAAAAGCCTTTGACTCAATTTGGCATGAGGGTCTGCTATACAAACTGATGGAAAGTGGTGTTGGGGGTAAAACATACGACATTATACAATCCATGTACACAAACAACAAGTGTGCGGTTAAAATTGGCAAAAAACACACATTTCTTCACACAGGGTCGAGGGGTTAGACAGGGATGCAGCTTAAGCCCCACCCTCTTCAACATATATATCAACGAATTGGAGCGGGCACTAGAAAAGTCTGCAGCACCCGGCCTCACCCTTCTACAATCCGAAGTCAAATGTCTGCTGTTTGCTGATGATCTGGTGCTTCTGTCACCAACCAAGAAGGGCCTACAGCAGCATCTAGATCTTATGCACAGATTCTGTCATAACTGGGCCCTGACAGTAAATCTCAGTAAGACCAAAATAATGGTGGTCCAAAAAAGGTCCAGTCACCAGGACCACAAATACAAATTCCATCTAGACACTGTTGCCCTAGAGCACACAAAACACTATACATACCTTGGCCTAAACATCAGCGCCACAGGTAACTTCCACAAATCTGTGAACGATCTGAGAGACAAGGCAAGAAGGGCATTCTATGCCATCAAAAGGAACATAAATTTCAATATACCAATTAGGATTTGGCTAAAAATACTTGAATCAGTCGTAGAGCCCATTACCCTTTATGGTTGTGAGGTCTGGGGTCCGCTCACCAACCAAGACTTCACAAAATGGGACCAACACCAAATTGAGACTCTGAACGCAGAATTCTGCAAAAATATCCTCCGTGTACAACGTAGAACACCAAATAATGCATGCAGAGCAGAATTAGGCCGATACCCACTAATTATCAAAATCCAGAAAAGAGCCGTTAAATTCTATAACCACCTAAAAGGAAGCGATTCCCAAACCTTCCATAACAAAGGCATCACCTACAGAGAGATGAACCTGGAGAAGAGTCCCCTAAGCAAGCTGGTCCTGGGGCTCTGTTCACAAACACAAACACACCCTACAGAGCCCCAGGACAGCAGCACAATTAGACCCAACCAAATCATGAGAAAACAAAAAGATAATTACTTGACACATTGGAAAGAATTAACAAAAAAACAGAGCAAACTAGAATGCTATTTGGCCCTACACAGAGAGTACACAGCAGCAGAATACCTGACCACTGTGACTGACCCAAAATTAAGGAAAGTTTTGATGTATGTATCTATGTACACACTCAGTGAGCATAGTCTTGCTATTTAGAAAGGCCGCCGTAGGCAGACATGGCTCTCAAGATGAGAGCCATCTCATGAGGTGGAAACTGAGCTGCACTTCCTAACCTCCTGCCAAATGTATGACCATATTAGAGAGACATATTTCCCTCAGATTACACAGATCCACAAAGAATTCGAAAACAAATCCAATTTTGATAAACTCCCAGATCTACTGAGTGAAATTCCACAGTGTGCCATCACAGCAGCAAGATTTGTGACCTGTTGCCACGAGAAAAGTGCAACCAGTAAAGAACAAACACCATTGTAAATACAACATATTTATGCTCATTTATTTTATCTTGTGTCCTTTAACCATTTGTACATTGTTAAAACACTGCATATCTGTAATATGACATTTGTAATGTCTTTATTGTTTTGAAACTTCTGTATGTGTAATGTTTACTGTTAATTTTTATTGTTTATTTCACTTTATATATTATCTACCTCACTTGCTTTGGCAATGTCAACACATTTCCCATGCCAATAAAGCCCTTGAATTGAATTGAATTGATAGATAGATAGATTGAGAATAGATAGTTAAAGATAGATAGAGATCAATAGATTGAGAATAGATAGTTAAAGATAGATAGAGATCAATAGATTGAGAATAGATAGTTAAAGATAGATAGAGATCAATAGATTGAGGATAGATAGATAGATAGATAGATAGATAGATAGATAGATAGATAGATAGATAGATAGATAGATAGATAGATAGATAGATAGATAGATAGATAGATAGATAGATAGATAGATAGATAGAGAATAGATAGAGAATAGATAGATAGATTGAGAATAGATAGATAGATTGAGAATAGATAGATAGAGATAGATAGATAGATAGATAGATAGATAGATAGATAGATAGATAGATAGATAGATAGATAGATAGATAGATAGATTGAGAATAGATAGATAGAGATATATAGATAGACATAGCTAGATTGAGAATAGATAGATAGATAGATAGATAGATAGATAGATAGATTGAGAATAGATAGATAGATTCCGAATAGATAGATAGAGATAGATAGATAGATAGAAAGATAGATAGATAGATAGATAGATAGATAGATAGATAGATAGATAGATAGATTGAGAATAGATAGATAGAGATAGATAGATAGACATAGATAGATAGATTGAGAATAGATAGATAGATAGAGATAGATAGATTGAGAATAGATAGATAGAGATATATAGATAGACATAGCTAGATTGAGAATAGATAGATAGATTCAGAATAGATAGATAGAGATAGATAGATAGATAGATAGATAGATAGATAGATAGATAGATAGATAGATAGATAGATAGATAGATAGATAGATAGATAGATAGATAGATAGATAGATAGATAGATAGATAGATAGATAGATAGATAGATTGAGAATAGATAGATAGAGATAGATAGATAGACATAGATAGATAAAGATAGGTAGATTGAGAATAGATAGATAGATAGATAGAGATAGATAGACTGAGAATAGATAGATAGAGATATATAGATAGACATAGCTAGATTGAGAATAGATAGATAGAGATAGATAGATAGATAGATAGATATAGAATAGATAGATAGAGATAGATTAGACCCAACCAAATCATGAGAAAACAAAAAGATAATTACTTGACACATTGGAAAGAATTAACAAAAAAACAGAGCAAACTAGAATGCTATTTGGCCCTAAACAGAGAGTACACAGCGGCAGAATACCTGACCACTGTGACTGACCCAAAATTAAGGAAAGCTTTGACTATGTACAGACTCAGTGAGCATAGCCTTGCTATTGAGAAAGGCCGCCGTAGGCAGACATGGCTCTCAAGAGAAGACAGGCTATGTGCTCACTGCCCACAAAATGAGGTGGAAACTGAGCTGCACTTCCTAACCTCCTGCCCAATGTATGACCATATTAGAGATACATATTTCCCTCAGATTACACAGATCCACAAAGAATTCGAAAACAAATCCAAATTTGAAAAACTCCCATATCTACTGGGTGAAATTCCACAGTGTGCCATCACAGCAGCAAGATTTGTGACCTGTTGCCACGAGAAAAGGGCAACCAGTGAAGAACACACACCATTGTAAATACAACCCATATTTATGCGTATTTATTTTATCTTGTGTCCTTTAACCATTTGTATATTGTTAAAACACTGTATATATATATATATATATATATATATATAATATGACATTTGTAATGTCTTTACTGTTTTGAAACCTCTGTATGTGTAATGTCTACTGTTAATTTTTGTTGTTTTTCACTTTATATATTCACTTTGTATGTTGTCTACCTCACTTGCTTTGGCAATGTTAACACATGTTTCCCATGCCAATAAAGCCCTTGAATTGAATTGAATTGAATTGATAGATAGATTGAGAATAGCAGAGATTCTGAAACACATAATTGTTTCCGAGCAACTTTAAAGACAAAAACACTTTTCATAACTTTAATTTGTCTTAATGCTTTTATGATAATTAAATGAGTAGGATTAAGGCTTTTGGCCATTCGGTTCACAGCAGCATGGAAGGATTTTATTTCTTGTCTCGCATGCCTGCATCCTTTTTTTGTCATATAATTTCTTGCTCCACTGTAAGGCATGTTCAAATTTCATTAAAAAACAACGTCAAACTTTCTGAAATTGCCTAGAACTCCAATAGACAGATTCATTGTTTGATCATAGAAGAGCGTGGCGGGAGAAATCATACGTTATTGGAGCGAGAAGAAACTAAAACAGATTTCCTGACTTGACATTTAGAGCTCCTTTTGAAGAAACGAAACCATCGCTTCATACTTATCTTATTAAATATAACGTATCTTATTAAATATAACGTATCTTATTAAATATAACGTATCTTATTAAATATAACATCTCTTATTAAATATAACGTATCTTATTAAATATAACATATCTTATTAAATATAACATATCTTATTAAATATAACATCTTATTAAATATAACATATCTTATTAAATATAACATCTTATTAAATATAACATATCTTATTAAATGTAACCTATCTTATTAAATATAGCATATCTTATTAAATATAGCATATCTTATTAAATATAACATATCTTATTAAATATAACATTTCTTATTAAATATAATGTATCTTATTAAATGTAACCTATCTTATTAAATATAGCATATCTTATTAAATATAACATATCTTATTAAATATAACGTATCTTATTAAATATAACGTATCTTATTAAATATAGCATATCTTATTAAATATAACATATCTTCTTAAATATAACTTATCTTATTAAATATAACATATCTTATTAAATATAACATATCTTCTTAAATATAACATATCTTATTAAATATAACATATCTTATTAAATATAACATATCTTATTAAATATAACATATCTTATTAAATATAACATATCTTATTAAATATAACGTATCTTATTAAATATAGCATATCTTATTAAATATAACATATCTTATTAAATATAACATATCTTAGTAAATATAATGTATCTTATTAAATATAACATATCTTATTAAATATAACATATCTTATTAAATATAACTTATCTTATTAAATATAACATATCTTATTAAATATAGCATATCTTATGAAATATAACATATCTTATTAAATATAACTTATCTTATTAAATATAACGTATCTTATTAAATATAACTTATCTTATTAAATATAGCATATCTTATTAAATATAACATATCTTATTAAATATAACATATCTTATTAAATATAACGTATCTTATTAAATATAGCATACCTTATTAAATATAACTTATCTTATTAAATATAACGTATCTTATTAAATATAACGTATCTTATTAAATATAACATATCTTATTAAATATAACGTATCTTATTAAATATAGCATATCTTATTAAATATAACATATCTTATTAAATATAACGTATCTTATTAAATATAGCATATCTTATTAAATATAACATATCTTATTAAATATAACATATCTTAGTAAATATAATGTATCTTATTAAATATAACATCTTATTAAATATAGCATATCTTATTAAATATAACATATCTTATTAAATATAACATATCTTATTAAATATAACTTATCTTATTAAATATAACATATCTTATTAAATATAGCATATCTTATGAAATATAACATATCTTATTAAATATAACTTATCTTATTAAATATAACGTATCTTATTAAATATAACATATCTTATTAAATATAGCATATCTTATTAAATAGAACATATCTTATTAAATATAACTTATCTTATTAAATATAACTTATCTTATTAAATATAACATATCTTATTAAATATAACTTATCTTATTAAATATAACATATCTTATTAAATATAGCATATCTTATTAAATAGAACATATCTTATTAAATATAACTTATCTTATTAAATATAACTTATCTTATTAAATATAACATATCTTATTAAATATAACTTATCTTATTAAATATAACTTATCTTATTAAATATAACATATCTTATTAAATATAACATCTTATTAAATATAACATATCTTATTAAATATAACATGTCTTATTAAATATAACCTATCTTATTAAATATAGCATATCTTATTAAATATAGCATATCTTATTAAATATAACATATCTTATTAAATATAACATATCTTATTAAATATAACATGTCTTATTAAATATAACCTATCTTATTAAATATAGCATATCTTATTAAATATAGCATATCTTATTAAATATAACATATCTTATTAAATATAACATATCTTATTAAATATAACCTATCTTATTAAATATAGCATATCTTATTAAATATAACCTATCTTATTAAATATAGCATATCTTATTAAATATAGCATATCTTATTAAATATAACATATCTTATTAAATATAACATATCTTATTAAATATAACATATCTTATTAAATATAACTTATCTTATTAAATATAACATATCCATTGAAATAGGCTATAGAAGAAAAAAAAGGAAATATAGGCAATTTACTCTGAATGTAAAAAAAACAATTGAAACAAAAAATTTAAAAACTATTTTTCTGCAGATGTGTATTTAGAGGAATTTACAGCACGTTCAGAAAGTAATCAGACCCCTTGACTTTTTCCACATTTAGTTTTTTCATTATATTATTTTATTTATATTATTATTATTATTATTATTATTATATATTTATTATTATTATTATATTTATATTATTTGATTATTATAATTTTATCAGGTTACAGCCTTATTCTACAATGGATTAAATTGCTATTTTTCCCCTCTTCAATCTACACACAATACCCCATAATGACTAGGCAAAAACACATATATTTTTTTACATTTTTGGCTAATTTATAAAAAACACAAGTGTTCTGACCTTTTACTCAGTACTATGTTGAAACACCTTTGGCAGTGATTGCAGCCTTGTGTCTTCTTGGGTATGACTCTACAAGCTTGGCACACCTGTATTTTGGGAGTTTCTCCCATTCTTCTCTGCAGATCCTCTCAAGCTCTGTCAGGTTGGATGGGGAGCGTCGCTGCACAGCTTGTCAGGTGCGTGAATGAGGACCCAAAAGCGAATGAACAAAACAGAGTTTCTTTAATGACGAAACACACGTAGGCTCAGATGGACAGGCAGATTCCGACAGGACAGGACAAGGTTGCAGCAAACACGACGATAGTCTGGTTCAGGCATGAGTAACACAAACGAGAATCCGACAAAGACAGAAACAGGAACAGAGAGAGATATAGAGACCTAATCAGAGGGAAAAAGGGAACAGGTGGGAAAAGGGGTGAACGAGGTGGTTAGGGAAGACAAGGAACAGCTGGGGGAAAGAGGGGAAGAAAAGGTAACCTAATATGACCAGCAGAGGGAGACAGGGTGAAGAGAAAGAACAGGAACAAGACACAACATGACAATACATGACACAGCTATTTTCAGGTCTCTACAGGGATGAATGATAGGGTTCAAGTCTGGGCACAGGCATTCAGAGACTTTCTCCGAAGCCACTCCTGTGTTGTCTTGGCTGTGTGCTTAGGGTCCTTGTCCTGTTGGAAGGTGAACGTTCGCCCCAGTCTGAGGTCCAGAGCGCTCTGGAGCAGGTTTTCCTCAAGGATCTCTCTGTACTTTGCTCCGTTCATCCTCGCCTCGATCCTGACTGTTCTCCCAGTCCCTGCCGCTGAAAAACATTGCCACCACCATGCTTCACCGTAAGGGATGGTGCCAGATTCCTCAAGATGTGACGCTTGGCATTCAGGGCAAATAGTTCAATCTTGGTTTCATCAGACATGAGAATCTTGTTTCTCATAGTCTGAGAGTCTTTAGGTACCTTTTGGAAAACTCCAAGCGGGCTGCCATGTGCCTTTTACTGAGGAGTGACTTCCATCTGGCCACTCTACCATAAAGGCCTGATTGGTGGTGCTGCAGAGATGGTTGTCCTTCTGGAATGTTCTCCCATCTCCACAAAGGAACTCTAGAGCTCTGTCAGAGTGACCATTGCGTTCTTGGTCACCTCCCTCAGTTGGACTGGGTGGCCCAGCTCTCGGAAAAGGTTTGGTGGTTCTAAACTTCTTCCATTTAAGAATGATGGAGGCCACTGTGTTCTTGGGGACCTACAATTCCTTCAACCTCATGGCTTGGTTTTTGCTCTGACATGCAGTGTCAACTGTGGGACCTTATATAGACAGGTGTGTGCCTTTCCAAATCATGTCCAGTCAATTGAATTTACCACAAGTGGACCTGTAGAAACATCTCAAGGATGATCAATGGAAACGGGATGCACCTGAGCTCAATTTCGAGTCTCACAGCAAAGGGTCTGAATACTTATGTAAATAAGGTAATTCCGTTTTTTTTTTTTTTTATAAATGTGCAAAACATTATGAGGTATTGTGATGTCATTACGGGGTATTGTTATGTCATTATGAGGTATTGTGATGTCATTACGGGGTATTGTGATGTCATTACGGGGTATTGTGATGTCATTACGGGGTATTGTGATGTCATTATGGGGTATTGTGATGTCATTACGGGGTATTGTGATGTCATTACGTTTGCAATTGCAACAAATAATCTGCTCAGACCCCAACCAAGGATCATCAAAAGTCGTGCTATAAATTCACAGACAACACAAAGATTCCTTGATGTCCTTCCAGATTCCCTCTGTCTACCCAAGGACGCCAGAGGACAAAAATCAGTTAACCACCTAACTGAGGAACTCAACTTAACCTTGCGCAATACCCTAGATGCAGTTGCACCCCTAAAAACTAAAAACATTTCTCATAAGAAACTAGCTCCCTGGTACACAGAAAATACCCGAGCTCTGAAGCAAGCTTCCAGAAAATTGGAACGGAAATGGCGCCACACCAAACTGGAAGTCTTCCGACTAGCTTGGAAAGACAGTACTGTGCAGTACCGAAGAGCCCTTACTGCTGCTCGATCATCCTATTTTTCTAACTTAATTGAGGAAAATAAGAACAATCCGCAATTCCTTTTTGATACTGTCGCAAAGCTAACTAAAAAGCAGCATTCCCCAAGAGAGGATGACTTTCACTTTAGCAGTGATAAATTCATGAACTTCTTTGAGGAAAAGATTATGATTATTAGAAAGCAAATTACGGACTCTTCCTTAAATCTGCATATTCCTTCAAAGCTCAGTTGTCCTGAGTCTGCACAACTCTGCCAGGACCTAGGATCAAGAGAGACACTCAAGTGTTTTAGTACTATATCTCTTGACACAATGATGAAAATAATCATGGCCTCTAAACCTTCAAGCTGCATACTGGACCCTATTCCAACTAAACTACTGAAAGAGCTGCTTCCTGTGCTTGGCCCTCCTATGTTGAACTTAATAAACGGCTCTCTATCCACCGGATGTGTACCAAACTCACTAAAAGTGGCAGTAATAAAGCCTCTCTTGAAAAAGCCAAACCTTGACCCAGAAAATATAAAAAACTATCGGCCTATATCGAATCTTCCATTCCTCTCAAAAATTTTAGAAAAGGCTGTTGCGCAACAACTCACTGCCTTCCTGAAGACAAACAATGTATACGAAATGCTTCAGTCTGGTTTTAGACCCCATCATAGCACTGAGACGGCACTTGTGAAGGTGGTAAATGACATTTTAATGGCATCGGACCGAGGCTCTGTATCTGTCCTCGTGCTCCTAGACCTTAGTGTTGCTTTTGATACCATCGATCACCACATTCTTTTGGAGAGATTGGAAACCCAAATTGGTCTACACGGACAAGTTCTGGCCTGGTTTAGATCTTATCTGTCGGAAAGATATCAGTTTGTCTCTTTGAATGGTCTGTCCTCTGACAAATCAACTGTAAATTTCGGTGTTCCTCAAGGTTCCGTTTTAGGACCACTTTTGTTTTCACTATATATTTGACCTCTTGGGGATGTTATTCGAAAACATAATGTTAACTTTCACTGCTATGCGGATGACACACAGCTGTACATTTCAATTAAACATGGTGAAGCCCCAAAATTGCCCTTGCTAGAAGAATGTGTTTCAGACATAAGGAAGTGGATGGCTGCAAACTTTCTACTTTTAAACTCGGACAAAACAGAGATGCTTGTTCTAGGTCCCAAGAAACAAAGAGATCTTCTGTTGAATCTGACAATTAATCTTAATGGTTGTACAGTCGTCTCAAATAAAACTGTGAAGGACCTCGGCGTTACTCTGGACCCTGATCTCTCTTTTGAAGAACATATCAAGACCATTTCAAGGACAGCTTTTTTCCATCTACGTAACATTGCAAAAATCAGGAACTTTCTGTCCAAAAATGATGCAGAAAAATTCATCCATGCTTTTGTCACTTCCAGGTTAGACTACTGCAATGCTCTACTTTCCGGCTACCCGGATAAAGCACTAAATAAACTTCAGTTAGTGCTAAATACGGCTGCTAGAATCCTGACTAGAACCAAAAAATTTGATCATATTACTCCAGTGCTAGCCTCTCTACACTGGCTTCCTGTCAAAGCAAGGGCTGATTTCAAGGTTTTACTGCTAACCTACAAAGCATTACATGGGCTTGCTCCTATCTATCTCTCTGATTTGGTCCTGCCGTACATACCTACACGTACGCTACGGTCACAAGACGCAGGCCTCCTAATTGTCCCTAGAATTTTTAAGCAAACAGCTGGAGGCAGGGCATTCTCCTATAGAGCTCCATTTTTATGGAACGGTCTGCCTACCCATGTCAGAGACGCAAACTCGGTCTCAACCTTTAAGTCTCTACTGAAGACTCATCTCTTCAGTGGGTCATATGATTGAGTGTAGTCTGGCCCAGGAGTGGGAGGGTGAACGGAAAGGCTCTGGAGCAACGAACCACCCTTGCTGTCTCTGCCTGGCCGGTTCCCCTCTTTCCACTGGGATTCTCTGCCTCTAACCCTATTACAGGGGCTGAGTCACTGGCTTTACTGGGGCTCTCTCATGCCGTCCCTGGAGGGGGTGCGTCACCTGAGTGGGTTGAGTCACTGATGTGGTCATCCTGTCTGGGTTGGCGCCCCCCCCCCCCCCTTAAGTTGTGCCGTGGCGGAGGTCTTTGTGGGCTATACTCAGCCTTGTCTCAGGATGGTAAGTTGGTGGTTGAAGATATCCCTCTAGTGGTGTGGGGGCTGTGCTTTGGCAAAGTGGGTGGGGTTATATCCTTCCTGTTTGGCCCTGTCCGGGGGTGTCCTCGGAGTGGGCCACAGTGTCTCCTGACCCCTCCTGTCTCAGCCTCCAGTATTTATGCTGCAGTAGTTTGTGTCGGGGGGCTAGGGTCAGTTTGTTATATCTGGAGTACTTCTCCTGTCCTATTCGGTGTCCTGTGTGAATCTAAGTGTGCGTTCTCTAATTCTCTCCTTCTCTCTTTCTCTCTCTCGGAGGACCTGAGCCCTAGGACCATGCCCCAGGACTACCTGACATGATGACTCCTTGTTGTCCCCAGTCCACCTGGCTGTGCTGCTGCTCCAGTTTCAACTGTTCTGCCTTATTATTATTCAACCATGCTGATCATTTATGAACATTTGAACATCTTGGCCATGTTCTGTTATAATCTCCACCCGGCACAGCCAGAAGAGGACTGGCCATCCCACATATGCTCTCCCTAATTCTCTCTTTCTTTCTCTCTCTCGGAGGACCTGAGCCCTAGGACCATGCCCCAGGAATACCTGACATGATGACTCCTTGCTGTCCCCAGTCCACCTGACTGTGCTGCTGCTCCAGTTTCAACTGTTCTGCCTTATTATTATTCGACCATGCTGGTCATTTATGAACATTTGAACATCTTGACCATGTTTTGTTATAATCTCCACCCGGCACAGCCAGAAGAGGACTGGCCACCCCACATAGCCTGGTTCCTTTCTAGGGAGTTTTTCCTAGCCACCGTGCTTCTTCACCTGCATTGCTTGCTGTTTGGGGTTTTAGGCTGGGTTTCTGTACAGCACTTTGAGATATCAGCTGATGTACGAAGGGCTATATAAAAAAATTAATTTGATCATTACGGGGTATTGTGATGTCATTACGGGGTATTGTGATGTCATTACGGGGTATTGTGATGTCATTACGGGGTATTGTGATGTCATTACGGGGTATTGTGTAGATTGCCGAGGAATTGTTTTTTATTTAATCCATTTTATAATAAGACTGTAAAGTAACAAAATTTGGAAAATCAAGCAGTTTGAATGCAAATGGTCCCGTAACTCCAACTCCACCTACATATCCTACAAGCAGGGTTCACACAGGCATTGTCAAGTCAAATTCAAGGACTTTTAGGGACTTTTTCAAGCACTTCATTGTCATCAAGGACCTCAATGGTATACAATTGTATAGGGCCTAATATAGACCACCCCCCCCCCCCCCCCCCCCCGAAGCCTGCAAAAAGTGTCAAAAAAGTAGGCCATTACCACAAAAGAATAATTACGTGTCGTCTTTCCCAACGCAGTGGTATTCAAATGATTATTACGTTGTAAAATATGTCCGAATAACGTGGAGTTGCCTGACTAAATAGATTACATGGTGATGTTTCTGTATGTGGTTGACCCAGACACACACAATCAAGCCATAAATAGAGGTAGCGTTAATCTCAACATATGAATCTCACCGTCGCTGTTTTTATAATGAGACCAAAAAAAAAAAAACAGGTTTCTTGTGGAAATTCATGGTTGAAGCAGTAGATGTTGTTTGTTCATCATTATAATTGCTCGATAAATTTCAGATGTAAACATGGAAACAAAAATGTATTTTTTTTATTTCATTACCAGATGATGTTGTGAAGAAGCCCATAAGGCTGTATGTCATTTTTTTGTTGTCGTTATAGTCAGAATAATTCATAAGAATAGCGTTGGGGTGTGCGTAATAGTCTATAATATATAGTATACTAATATAATATAATAATATATAATATACTACACAATTGAGCACAGTAGACACCGAGGCACAAAATCATGAATACATGAACTCATTGACGCTGCTGTTATTAATCAACCTGGCAACAGATGATCAACATCAATTCACTAGGGATATTCAACATGGATCCCATGCACAATTGAGCTCGGAGACAGGATTGTGTCGAGGCACAGATCTGGGGATGGGTATTAAAAATGTTTTGCTGCATTGAAGGTCCCCAAGAACATAGTGGACATCATTCTTAAATTAATGTAGTTTGGAACCACCAAGACTCTTCCTAGAGCTGGTTGTGGGCCAAACTGAGCAATCTGGGGAGAAGGGTCTTGGTCAGGGAGGTGACCAAGAACCCGATGGTCACTCTCACAAAGCTCCAGAGTTCCTCTGTGGAGATGGGAGAACCTTCCAGAAGGACAACCGTCTCTGAAGCACCACCAATCAGGCCTTTATGGTAGAGCCAAACAGAAGTCACTCCTCAGTAAAAGACACATGACAGCCCACTTGGAGTTTGCCAAAGGCACCTAAAGGACTCTCAGACCATGAGAAACAAGATTATCTGGTCTGATGAAACCAAGATTGAACTCTTTGGCCTGAATGCCAAGTGAAACCTGGCACTATCCCTACGGTGAAGCATGGTGGTGGCAGCATCATGCTGTTGGGATGTTTTTCAGAGGCAGGGACTGGGAGACTAGTCAGGATCGAGGGAAAGATAAACGGAGCAAAGTACAGAGAGATCCTTGATGAAAGCCTGCTCCAGAGTGCTCAGGACCTCAGAGTGGGATGAAGGTTCCCCTTCCAACAGGATAACGACCCAAAGCACATAGCCAAGATATCGCAGGAGTGGCTTCGGGACAAGTCTCTGAATGTCCTTCAGTGGCCCAGCCAGAGCCCAGACTTGAACCCGATCTTACATCTCTGGAGACCTGAAAATAGCTGTGCAGCAACACCCATCCCCATCCAACCTGACAGAGCTTGAGAGGATCTGCAGAGAAGAATGGGAGAAACTCCCAAATACAGGTGTGTCAACAAAGTACTGAGTAAAGGATCTGAATACTTATGCAAACGTGATATTTACGTTTTTTTTTTTTTTTACATGTAAAAAATGGGGTATTGTGATGTCATTAAGGGGTATTGTGATGTCATTAAGGGGTATTGTGATGTCATTATGGGGTATTGTGATGTCATTATGGGGTATTGTGTCTAGATTGATGAAGGAGGGAAACAAACGATTTAAACAATTGTAGAATGAGGCTGTAACGTAACAAAATGTGGAAAAAAGTCAAGGGGTCTGAATACTTTTCCGAATTCCCTGTACATAAATACAAGGAGAGGAAAAATTATGTTTCATGTCACACGATTTTGGATAAATCCGTCAAGACACCAACCACGAGAAAGGGTTTTAGTCGAAGGCCTCGTCTGAAAAACCGTGGGGAACAGATTTGAAAGAAAAATAGACTCTAAACCCAGTCAAAAGAGTTCCATTCCAGCAGTGTAAATGTCAACTCCTCCTGTAAGAGTGGAAAGCCTTGATGCCGCTGTTCATATAGTTTGTGTGTTGTGTGTGTGTTGTGTGTGTGTTGTGTGTGTGTGTTGTGTGTGTTGTGTGTGTGTGTGTGTGTGTTGTGTGTGTGTGTGTTGTGTGTGTTGTGTGTGTTGTGTGTGTGTGTGTGTGTGTTGTGTGTGTGTGTGTTGTGTGTGTGTGTGTGTGTGTGTGTGTTGTGTGTGTGTGTGTGTGTGTGTTGTGTGTGTGTGTGTGTGTGTGTGTGTGTGTGTGTGTGTGTGTGTGTGTGTTGTGTGTGTGTGTGTGTGTGTGTGTTGTGTGTGTGTGTGTGTGTGTTTCTGCTGCTCAGTAGTGAGAGGTGCAGGAGTATTTAGCATCAGATAAGGTGCCTGCTGCTCCTCTGGTGTCTCACCACAGTCCAGTGTCTCTCTCTCTCTCTCTATCTCCACTTCCATTCTCTCTCTCTTTCTTCTCCCTTCTCTCTATCTCTCTCCACCTCCACTCTCTCTCCTCTACATTGAAAGTCAATATATATAAAAAAATAAATAAATAAATAAAAAGAGTTCTTAACAGGGAGTGTTTTTTTTTACCCTCTACTCTCTCTCTCTATCTCGTCTCTCTCTCTCTACTCTCTCTCTCTCTCTCTCTCTACTCTCTCTCTCTCTCTATCTCGTTTCTCTCTCTCTCTCTCCACCTCTATTCTCTCCTCTCTCTCTACTCTCTCTCTCTATCTCGTCTCTCTCTACACTCTCTCTCTACTCTCTCTCTCTGTCTCTCTATCTCGTCTCTCTCTACACTCTCTCTCTCTATCTCTTCTCTCTCTCTCTCTACACTCTCTCTCTCTCTATAAAAATTGTCAATTTAAGGGCTTTATTGGCACGGGAAACATATGCTAACATTGCGAAGTGAAATAAACAAAGTGAAATAAACAATAAAAATGTACAGGAAACATTACACTAACAGAAGTTCCAAAAGAATAAAGACATTGCAAATGTCATATTATGCCTATAGACAGTATTGTAACGATGTGCAAATAGTTAAACATAAATATGAATATGGGTTGTCTTTACAATGGTGTTTGTTCTTCACTGGTTGTTCTCTCTCTATTACCCCTCTCTCTCTATTCTCCCCCTCTCTCTATTCCCTCTCTCTCTATTCCCCCCTCTCTCTATTCCCCCTCTCTCTATTCCCCCTCTCTCTATTCCCTCTCTCTCTATTCCCTCTCTCTCTATTCCCCCTCTCTCTCTATTCCCTCTCTCTCTATTCTTCCTCTCTCTCTATTCCCCCTCTCTCTCTATTCCCTCTCTCTCTATTCCCCCTCTCTCTCTATTCCCCCTCTCTCTCTATCCCCCCTCTCTCTATTCCCTCTCTCTCTATTCCCCCCTCTCTCTATTCCCCCTCTCTCTATTCCCCCTCTCTTTAAATTCCCTCTCTCTCTATTCCCCCTCTCTCTCTCTGTGATTATAGAGGAAGCTGTTTATTTTTTATTTTGGCAGATTGTAGATCATGTAGTAGATAATAGCTCCAATAAGCAGACAATGCAACGTGACCTGGTAGCTGACCCTCTTTCTGACAGGGTAATGACAGTCAGTAATGACAGTCAGTAATGACAGTCAGGGCCTTAATCACAGACTGACAACTGGAGAAGCAGAGACAGGGGTGCTAGCGTCACAAATGGCACCCTATTCCCTACATAGTGAACCATAATGGCACCCTATTCCCTACATAGTGAACCATAATGGAACCCTATTCCCTACATAGTGAACCATAATGGAACCCTATTCCCTACATAGTGAACCATAATGGCACCCTATTCCCTACATAGTGAACCATAATGGAACCCTATTCCCTACATAGTGAACCATAATGGAACCCTATTCCCTACATAGTGAACCATAATGGAACCCTATTCCCTACATAGTGAACCATAATGGAACCCTATTCCCTACATAGTGAACCATAATGGCACCCTATTCCCTACATAGTGAACCATAATGGAACCGTATTCCCTACATAGTGAACCATAATGGATTAACTCCCATATCTACTGGGTGAAATACCACAGTGTGCCATCACAGCAGCAAGATTTGTGACCTGTTGCCACAAGAAAAGGGCAACCAGTGAAGAACAAACACCGTTGTAAATACAACCCATATTTATGTTTATTTATTTTCCTTTGTGTACTTTAACCTCTCTAGCGTCCCATCTAGCCAACATCCAGTGAGGTTGCAGAGTGCCAAATTCAATTACAGAAATGCTCATTATAAAAATTCAGAAAACAAAACATATTTTTCATAGGTTTAAAGAGGCAGTGGTGGTATGGTCCCCAACGAGGGTGTCTATCTGACATTACTAGGAGAGGAGAGGAGGTTGTTGAGCGGGTTGGAGGTGCACAACACAGCACTAGTGTTGCACGGTACACCGAAACTTCAGGAACTTTTCCGATACTAGAACATGAAAAACAGTTTTGGCACTAGAATTGTGGCTCATAGTCTATTCTATCTATCTGATGTCCCCAAACAGAGCGCACCTGCAGGTTGACCGCCTGTTACGGCAGCCTGTTACGGCAGGCTGACCGCCTGTTACGGCAGGCTGATCGCCTGTTACGGCAGCCTGTCACGGCAGGCTGACCGCCTGTCACGGCAGCCTGACCGCCTGTTACGGCAGACTGACCGCCTGTTACGGCAGCCTGTCACGGCAGGCTGACCGCCTGTCACGGCAGCCTGACCGCCTGTTACGGCAGGCTGACCGCCTGTTACGGCAGCCTGTCACGGCAGCCTGACCGCCTGTTACGGCAGGCTGACCGCCTGTTACGGCAGCCTGTCATGGCAGCCTGACCGCCTGTTACGGCAGCCTGTCACGGCAGCCTGACCGCCTGTTACGGCAGGCTGACCGCCTGTTACGCGAGAGTGCAGCGTCAAAAGGACCTTGTGGCAGCAATGAACCAAGGAAATGTGCTAGCTAGCATTAAACTAATCTTATAAAAACAAATCAATCTTCACATAACCACTAGTTAACTACACATGGTTGATGATGTTACTAGCTTGTCCTGCGTTGCACATAATCAATGCCGTGCCTGTTAATTTATCATGGAATCACAGCCTATTTCAACTTCGCCAAACGGGTGATGATCTACCAAAAGCACAATCACGGAAAAAGAACATTCGTTGCACCAACGTATCTAACCATAAACATCAATGCTTTTCTTAAAATCAACACACAGAAGTATATATTTTTAAACCTGCATATTTAGTTCAAATAAATTCATGTTAGCAGGCAATATTAACTAGGGAAATTGTGTCACTTCTCTTGCGTTCAGTACAAGCAGAGTCAGGGTATATGCAACAGATTGGGCCGCCTGGCTCGTTGCGAACTGTGTTTCTCCCTAACAAAGACCGTAACAAAGACCGTAATTAATTGGCCAGAATTGTACATAATTATGACATAACATTGAAGGTTGTGCAATGTACCAGCAATATTTAGACTTATGGATGCCACCCGTTGGACAAGATACGGAACGGTTCCGTATTTCACTGAAAGAATAAACGTTTTGTTTTCAAAATGACAGTTTCTGGATTTGACCATATTAATGACCAAAGGCTCGTATTTCTGTGCGTTTATTATAACTAAGTCTATGACTTGATATTTGATAGAGCAGTCTGACTGAGTGGTGGTAGGCAGCAGCAGGCTCGTAAGCATTCATTCAAACAGCACTTTACTGCGTTTGCCAGCAGCTCTTAGCAATGGTTGAAGCACAGCACTGTTTATGACTTCAAGCCTATCAACTCTTGAGATTAGGCTGGCAATACTATAGTGCCTATAAGAACAACCAATAGTCAAAGGTATATGAAAAACAAATAGTAGAGAGAGAAACCTGAAGATACCCATTTTATTAATAGGGTTTATTATGGATCCCCATTAGTTCCTGCCAAGGCAGCAACTACTCTTCCTGGGGTTTATTATGGATCCCCATTAGTTCCTGCCAAGGTAGCAGCTACTCTTCCTGGGGTTTATTATGGATCACCATTAGTTCCTGCCAAGGCAGCAGCTACTCTTCCTGGGGTTTATTATGGATCACCATTAGTTCCTGTCAAGGCAGCAGCTACTCTTCCTGGGGTTTATTATGGATCCCCATTAGTTCCTGCCAAGGCAGCAGCTACTCTTCCTGGGGTTTATTATGGATCCCCTTTAGTTCCTGCCAAGGCAGCAGCTACTCTTCCTGGGGTTTATTATGGATCCCCATTAGTTCCTGCCAAGGCAGCAGCTACTCTTCCTGTGGTTTATTATGGATCCCCAATAGTTCCTGCCACAGCAGCAGCTACTCTTCCTGGGGTCCAAACACACCTGGATAGTAGGACAGAACTCTGCAGGCTATCTCTGCAGCAGATTTCAACTCCGCCCCCTTTGGCAGTTCAATCTTGTCGGAAAATGTTGTAGTTAGAGATGGAAAGTTCAGGATTTTGGGTGGCCTTCCTAAGCCAGGATTTAGACACGTCTAGGACATAGGGGTTGGCGGAATGTGCTAAAGCAGTGAATAAAACAAACTTAGGGAGGAGGCTTCTAATGTTAACATGCATGAAACCAAGGCTTTTACGGTTACAGAAGTCAACAAATGAGAGTGCCTGGGGAGTGGGAATGTTGCTGAGGGCTACAGGGCCTGGGTTAACCTCTACATCACCAGAGGAACAGAGGAGGAGTAGGATAAGGGTACGCCTAAAGGCTATAAGAACTGGTCATCTAGTGAGTTGGGGACAGAGAATAAAAGGAGCAGATTTCTGGACGTGGAAGAACAGATTCAGGGCATAATGTACAGACAAAGGTATGGTAGGATGTGAGTACAGTGGAGCTAAACCTAGGCATTGAGTGACGATGAGAAATATTTTGTCTCTAGAGGCACCAGTTAAGCCAGGTGAGGTCACCGCATGTGTGGAGGGTGGAACAAAAGGGCTATCGAAGGCATATTGGGGAGGGATGGGGGCTCTACGGTG
>NC_143049.1:40165000-40175000 GCF_057628025.1 Oncorhynchus mykiss | reverse complement strand
TTCCCTATATATGTCGCTCCCTTTGGTTCCTTCCCTATATATGTCACTCCCTTTGGTTCCTTCATATTAACAGTATGTCTCTCCCTTTGGTTCCTTCCCTATATATGTCTCTCCCTTTGGTTCCTTCCCTATATATGTCACTCCCTTTGGTTCCTTCATATTAACAGTATGTCTCTCCCTTTGGTTCCTTCCCTATATATGTCTCTCCCTTTGGTTCCTTCCCTATATATGTCTCTCCCTTTGGTTCCTTCCCTATATATGTCTCTCCCTTTGGTTCCTTCCCTATATATGTCTCTCCCTTTGGTTCCTTCCCTATATATGTCTCTCCCTTTGGTTCCTTCCCTATATATGTCGCTCCCTTTGGTTCCTTCCCTATATATGTCACTCCCTTTGGTTCCTTCATATTAACAGTATGTCTCTCCCTTTGATTCCTTCCCTATATATGTCTCTCCCTTTGGTTCCTTCCCTATATATGTCACTCCCTTTGGTTCCTTCATATTAACAGTATGTCTCTCCCTTTGGTTCCTTCCCTATATATGTTACGGTGCGTGAATGAGGACCCAAAAGCGAATTAATGTAAACAGAGCTTCTTTAATAACCAAACATAGGTAGGCTCAGATGGACCGGCAGATTCCGACAGGACAGGACAAGGTTGCAGCAAACATGACGATAGTCTGGTTCAGGCATGACTAACACAAACAAGAATCCGACAAAGACAGAAGCAGAAACAGAGAGAGATATAGAGACCTAATCAGAGGGAAAAAGGGAACAGGTGGGAAAAGGGGTGAACGAGGTGGTTAGGGAAGACAAGGAACAGCTGGGGGAAAGAGGGGAAGAAAAGGTAACCTAATACGACCAGCAGAGGGAGACAGGGTGAAGAGAAAGAACAGGAACAAGACACAACATGACAATACATGACAGTACCCCCCCACTCACCGAGCGCCTCCTGGCGCACTCGAGGAGGAAACCTGGCGGCAACGGAGGAAATCATCGATCAGCGCACGGTCCAGCACGTCCCGAGAGGGAACCCAACTCCTCTCCTCAGGACCGTACCCCTCCCAATCTACTAGGTACTGATGACCACGGCCCCGAGGACGCATGTCCAAAATCCTACGGACCCTGTAGATGGGTGCGCCCTCGACAAGGATGGGGGGGGGGGGGGGAAGACGAGCGGGGGCGCGAAGAACGGGCTTGACACAGGAGACATGGAAGACCGGGTGGACGCGACGAAGATATCGCGGAAGAAGAAGTCGCACTGCGACAGGATTAATGATCCGAGAAATACGGAACGGACCAATGAACCGCGGGGTCAACTTGCGAGAAGCGGTCTTAAGGGGAAGGTTCTGAGTGGAGAGCCAAACTCTCTGACCGCGACAATATCTAGGACTCTTAGTTCTACGCTTATTAGCAGCTCTCAGTCTGCGCCCTATAACGGCAAAGTGCAGACCTGACCCTCTTCCAGGTGCGCTCGCAACGTTGGACAAAAGCCTGAGCGGAGGGGACGCTGGACTCGGCGAACTGAGATGAGAACAGCGGAGGCTGGTACCCGAGGCTACTCTGAAAAGGAGATCGGTCGCAGACGAAGGAAGCGAGTTGTGGGCGTATTCTGCCCAGGGGAGCTGTTCTGACCAAGACGCAGGGTTGCGAAAAGAAAGACTGCGTAAAATGCGACCAATAGTCTGATTGGCCCGTTCTGCTTGACCGTTAGACTGGGGGTGAAAGCCGGAAGAGAGACTGACGGAAGCCCCAATCAAACGGCAAAACTCCCTCCAAAATTGAGACGTGAATTGCGGACCTCTGTCCGAAACGACGTCTGACGGAAGGCCATGAATTCTGAAAACATTCTCGATGATGATTTGTTCCGTCTCTTTAGCAGAAGGAAGCTTAGCAAGGGGAATAAAATGAGCCGCCTTAGAGAACCTGTCGACAACCGTAAGAATAACAGTCTTCCCCGCTGACGAAGGCAGTCCGGTGACAAAATCTAAGGCGATGTGAGACCACGGTCGAGAGGGAATGGGAAGCGGCCTGAGACGGCCGGCAGGAGGAGAGTTACCGGACTTAGTCTGCGCGCAGACCGAACAAGCAGCCACGAAGCGACGCGTGTCATGCTCCCGGGTGGGCCACCAAAAACGCTGGCGAATGGAAGCAAGCGTACCCCGAACGCCAGGGTGGCCGGCTAACTTGGCAGAGTGAGCCCACTGAAGAACGGCCAGACGAGTAGGAACGGGAACGAAAAGAAGGTTCCTAGGACAAGCGCGCGGCGACGGAGTTTGAGTGAGTGCTTGCTTTACCTGCCTCTCAATTCCCCAGACAGTCAACCCGACAACACGCCCCTCAGGGAGAATCCCCTCGGGGTCAGTGGAGGCTACTGAAGAACTGAAGAGACGAGATAAAGCATCAGGCTTGGTGTTCTTAGAGCCCGGACGATAAGAAATCACGAACTCGAAACGAGCGAAAAACAGCGCCCAGCGCGCCTGGCGCGCATTAAGTCGTTTGGCAGAACGGATGTACTCAAGGTTCCTATGGTCAGTCCAAACGACAAAAGGAACGGTCGCCCCCTCCAACCACTGTCGCCATTCGCCTAGGGCTAAGCGGATGGCGAGCAGTTCGCGGTTTCCTACATCATAGTTACGTTCCGACGGCGACAGGCGATGAGAAAAATACGTGCAAGGGTGGACGTTGTCGTCACAGAGGGAGCGCTGAGAAAGAATGGCTCCCACGCCCACCTCTGACGCGTCAACCTCGACAACGAACTGTCTAGTGACGTCAGGTTTAACAAGGATAGGTGCGGATGTAAAACTATTCTTGAGGAGATCAAAAGCTCCCTGGGCGGAAACGGACCACTTAAAGCACGTCTTGACAGAAGTAAGGGCTGTGAGAGGAGCTGCCACCTGACCGAAATTACGGATGAAACGACGATAGAAGTTCGCGAAGCCGAGAAAGCGCTGCAGCTCGACGCGTGACTTAGGGACGGGCCAATCAATGACAGCTTGGACCTTAGCGGGATCCATCTTAATGCCTTCAGCGGAAATAACAGAACCGAGAAATGTGACGGAGGAGGCATGAAAAGAGCACTTCTCAGCCTTCACAAAAAGACAATTCTCTAAAAGGCGCTGGAGGACACGTCGAACGTGCTGAACATGAATCTGGAGTGACAGTGAAAAAATCAGGATATCGTCAAGGTAAACGAAAACAAAGATGTTCAGCATGTCTCTCAGGACATCATTGACTAATGCCTGAAAGACAGCTGGAGCGTTAGCGAGGCCGAAAGGAAGAACCCGGTATTCAAAGTGCCCTAACGGAGTGTTAAACGCCGTCTTCCACTCGTCCCCCTCCCTGATGCGCACGAGATGGTAAGCGTTACGAAGGTCCAACTTAGTGAAAAACCTGGCTCCCTGCAGGATCTCGAAGGCTGAAGACATAAGAGGAAGCGGATAACGATTCTTCACTGTTATGTCATTCAGCCCTCGATAATCTATGCAGGGGCGCAGGGACCCGTCCTTCTTCTTAACAAAAAAAAACCCCGCTCCGGCGGGAGAGGAGGAGGGGACTATGGTACCGGCGTCAAGAGCTACAGACAAATAATCTTCGAGAGCCTTACGTTCGGGAGCCGACAGAGAGTATAGTCTACCCCGGGGGGGAGTGGTTCCCGGAAGGAGATCAATACTACAATCATACGACCGGTGTGGAGGAAGAGAGGTGGCCCTGGACCGACTGAACACCGTGCGCAGATCGTGATATTCCTCCGGCACCCCTGTCAAATCACCAGGCTCCTCCTGTGAAGAAGAGACAGAGGAAACAGGAGGGATAGCAGACATTAAACATTTCACATGACAAGAGACGTTCCAGGAGAGGATAGAATTACTAGACCAATTAATAGAAGGATTATGACAAACTAGCCAGGGATGGCCCAAAACAACAGGTGTAAAAGGTGAACGAAAAATTAAAAAAGAAATGGTTTCGCTATGATTACCAGAAACAGTGAGGGTTAAAGGTAGCGTCTCACGCTGAATCCTGGGGAGAGGACTACCATCCAGGGCGAACAAGGCCGTGGACTCCCTTAACTGTCTGAGAGGAATGTCATGTTCCCGAGCCCAGGTCTCGTCCATAAAACAGCCCTCCGCCCCAGAGTCTATTAAGGCACTGCAGGAAGCTGACGAACCGGTCCAGCGTAGATGGACCGACAAGGTAGTGCAGGATCTTGAAGGAGAGACAGGAGTAGTAGCGCTCACCAGTAGCCCTCCGCTTACTGATGAGCTCTGGCTTTTACTGGACATGAAGTGACAAAATGACCAGCAGAACCGCAATAGAGACAGAGGCGGTTGGTGATTCTCCGTTCCCTCTCCTTAGTCGAGATGCGGATACCTCCCAGCTGCATAGGCTCAGCACCCGAGCCGGCAGAGGAAGATGGTAGTGATGCGGAGAGGGGGGCAACGGAGAACGCGAGCTCCTTTCCACGAGCTCGGTGACGAAGATCAACCCGTCGCTCAATGCGAATAGCGAGTTCAATCAAGGAATCCACGCTGGAAGGAACCTCCCGGGAGAGAATCTCATCCTTAACCTCTGCGCGGAGACCCTCCAGAAAACGAGCGAGCAAAGCCGGCTCGTTCCAGCCACTGGAGGCAGCAAGAGTGCGAAACTCAATAGAGTAGTCTGTTATGGATCGATTACCTTGACATAGGGAAGACAGGGCCCTGGAAGCCTCCTCCCCAAAAACAGATCGATCAAAAACCCGTATCATCTCCTCCTTAAAGTCCTGATACTGGTTAGTACACTCAGCCCTTGCCTCCCAGATTGCCGTGCCCCACTCACGAGCCCGTCCAGTAAGGAGAGATATGACGTAGGCGACACGAGCAGTGCTCCTGGAGTAAGTGTTGGGCTGGAGAGAAAACACAATATCACACTGGGTGAGGAACGAGCGGCATTCAGTGGGCTCCCCAGAGTAACACGGCGGGTTATTGATTCTGGGCTCCGGAGATTCGAAAGCCCTGGAAGTGGCCGGTGGATCGAGGCGGAGATGGTGAACCTGTTCTGTGAGGTTGGAGACTTGGGTGGCCAGGGTCTCAACGGCATGTCGAGCAGCAGACAATTCCTGCTCGTGTCTGCCTAGCATCGCTCCCTGGATCTCGACGGCTGAGTGGAGAGGATCCGAAGTCGCTGGGTCCATTCTTGGTCGGATTCTTCTGTTACGGTGCGTGAATGAGGACCCAAAAGCGAATTAATGTAAACAGAGCTTCTTAAATAACCAAACATAGGTAGGCTCAGATGGACCGGCAGATTCCGACAGGACAGGACAAGGTTGCAGCAAACATGACGATAGTCTGGTTCAGGCATGACTAACACAAACAAGAATCCGACAAAGACAGAAGCAGAAACAGAGAGAGATATAGAGACCTAATCAGAGGGAAAAAGGGAACAGGTGGGAAAAGGGGTGAACGAGGTGGTTAGGGAAGACAAGGAACAGCTGGGGGAAAGAGGGGAAGAAAAGGTAACCTAATACGACCAGCAGAGGGAGACAGGGTGAAGAGAAAGAACAGGAACAAGACACAACATGACAATACATGACAATATATGTCTCTCCCTTTGGTTCCTTCCCTATATATGTCACTCCCTTTGGTTCCTTCCCTATATATGTCACTATATATGTCACTCCCTTTGGCTTTGTTGCTTTTACGCCAAACATAACGTTTTCCATTGTTGCCAAAAAGTTCAATTTTGGTTTCATCTGACCAGAGCACCTTCTTCCACATGTTTGGTGTGTCTCCCAGGTGGCTTGTGGCAAACTTTAAACGACACTTTTTATGGATATCTTTAAGAAATGGCTTTCTTCTTGCCACTCTTCCATAAAGGCCAGATTTGTGCAATATACGACTGATTGTTGTCCTATGGACAGAGTCTCCCACATCAGCTGTAGATCTCTGCAGTTCATCCAGAGTGATCATGGGCCTCTTGGCTGCATCTCTGATCAGTCTTCTCCTTGTTTGAGCTGAAAGTTTAGAGGGACGGCCAGGTCTTGGTAGATTTGCAGTGGTCTGATACTCCTTCCATTTCAATATTATCGCTTGCACAGTGCTCCTTGGGATGTTTAAAGCTTGGGAAATCTTTTTGTATCCAAATCCGGCTTTAAACTTCTTCACAACAGTATCTCGGACCTGCCTGGTGTGTTCCTTGTTCTTCATGATGCTCTCTGCGCTTTTAACGGACCTCTGAGACTATCACAGTGCAGGTGCATTTATACGGAGACTTGATTACACACAGGTGGATTGTATTTATCATCATTAGTCATTTAGGTCAACATTGGATCATTCAGAGATCCGCACTGAACTTCTGGAGAGAGTTTGCTGCACTGAAAGTAAAGGGGCTGAATAATTTTGCACGCCCAATTTTTCAGTTTTTGATTTGTTAAAAAAGTTTGAAATATCCAATAAATGTCGTTCCACTTCATGATTGTGTCCCACTTGTTGTTGATTCTTCACAAAAAAATACAGTTTTATATCTTTATGTTTGAAGCCTGAAATGTGGCAAAAGGTCGCAAAGTTCAAGGGGGCCGAATACTTTCGCAAGGCACTGTATGTCACTCCCTTTGGTTCCTTCCCTATATATGTCTCTCCCTTTGGTTCCTTCCCTATATATGTCACTCCCTTTGGTTCCTTCCCTATATATGTCTCTCCCTTTGGTTCCTTCCCTATATATGTCTCTCCCTTTGGTTCCTTCTCTATATATGTCACTCCCTTTGGTTCCTTCCCTATATATGTCACTCCCTTTGGTTCCTTCCCTATATATGTCACTCCCTTTGGTTCCTTCCCTATATATGTCTCTCCCTTTGGTTCCTTCCCTATATATGTCTCTCCCTTTGGTTCCTTCCCTATATATGTCACTCCCTTTGGTTCCTTCCCTATATATGTCACTCCCTTTGGTTCCTTCTCTATATATGTCACTCCCTTTGGTTCCTTCCCTATATATGTCACTCCCTTTGGTTCCTTCCCTATATATGTCACTCCCTTTGGTTCCTTCCCTATATATGTCACTCCCTTTGGTTCCTTCATATTAACAGTATGTCTCTCCCTTTGGTTCCTTCCCTATATATGTCTCTCCCTTTGGTTCCTTCCCTATATATGTCACTCCCTTTGGTTCCTTCCCTATATATGTCACTCCCTTTGGTTCCTTCTCTATATATGTCACTCCCTTTGGTTCCTTCCCTATATATGTCACTCCCATTGGTTCCTTCCCTATATATGTCCCTCCCTTTTGTTCCTTTCCTATATATGTCACTCCCTTTGGTTCCTTCCCTATATATGTCTCTCCCTTTGGTTCCTTCCCTATATATGTCACTCCCTTTGGTTCCTTCCCTATATATGTCACTCCCTTTGGTTCCTTCCCTATATATGTCACTCCCTTTGGTTCCTTCCCTATATATGTCACTCCCTTTGGTTCCTTCCCTATATATGTCACTCCCTTTGGTTCCTTCCCTATATATGTCACTCCCTTTGGTTCCTTCCCTATATATGTCACTCCCTTTGGTTCCTTCATATTAACAGTATGTCTCTCCCTTTGGTTCCTTCCCTATATATGTCTATCCCTTTGGTTCCTTCCCTATATATGTCCCTCCCTTTTGTTCCTTCCCTATATATGTCACTCCCTTTGGTTCCTTCCCTATATATGTCACTCCCTTTGGTTCCTTCCCTATATATGTCCCTCCCTTTGGTTCCTTCCCTATATATGTCACTCCCTTTGGTTCCTTCCCTATATATGTCACTCCCATTGGTTCCTTCCCTATATATGTCCCTCCCTTTTGTTCCTTTCCTATATATGTCACTCCCTTTGGTTCCTTCCCTATATATGTCACTCCCTTTGGTTCCTTCCCTATATATGTCACTCCCTTTGGTTCCTTCTCTATATATGTCACTCCCTTTGGTTCCTTCCCTATATATGTCACTCCCTTTGGTTCCTTCCCTATATATGTCACTCCCTTTGGTTCCTTCCCTATATATGTCACTCCCTTTGGTTCCTTCATATTAACAGTATGTCTCTCCCTTTGGTTCCTTCCCTATATATGTCCCTCCCTTTGGTTCCTTCCCCAGGCGTTATTGTTTTCTGTTTCAGTTTCCTGTCTTTGAGTTGGTCGTGTTTCTGTTTATTAAATGATATACTTCCTGAACTTGCTTCCTGACTCCCAGCGCACACGTTACCAATAGGTTGTTCTCCATCTTCTTTTTAAATAGTGCGGCAACATGGTTTCAGCCACTTTTATTTCCCTGACTAGTTTTCTCTCTCGCTCATCTCTCTGCAACAGACATATGGTGAGTAATATGTTCATCATATCGCAATATAAAATCACAATATCCTGCATATAGAATTGTGAGAATCACAATACATATCGCATCGGCACCTAATTATCGTCACCATATCGTATCGTGAGGTCCCTGGCAATTCCCTACTTTTATGTAATTTTATGGAACCAAGAAAGTCAGCTAAGAACGAACTATTATTTTACAATGAAAACCCAGCCAAACCCCTTTCCCTAATCCGGACGATGTTGGGCCAAATGTGCGCTGCCCTACGGGACTCCCGATCACAGCCGGTTGTGATTCAGCCCAGGATTGAACCAGGGTCTGTAGTGACTCCTCTAACACTGAGATGCAGTGTCTTAGACCGCTGAACCAGGGTCTGTAGTGACACCTCTAGCACTGAGATGCCTTAGACCTCTGAACCAGGGTCTGTAGTGACTCCTCTAACACTGAGATGCCTTAGACCTCTGAACCAGGGTCTGTAGTGACACCTCTAGCACTGAGATGCAGTGTCTTAGACCTCTGAACCAGGGTCTGTAGTGACGCTTCTAGCACTGAGATGCAGTGTCTTAGACCTCTGAACCAGGGTCTGTAGTGACGCCTCTAACACTGAGATGCAGTGTCTTAGACCTCTGAACCAGAGTCTGTAGTGACGCCTCTAGCACTGAGATGCAGTGTCTTAGACCTCTGAACCAGGTTCTGTAGTGACACCTCTAGCACTGAGATGCAGTGCCTTAGACCTCTGAACCAGGGTCTGTAGTGACGCCTCTAGCACTGAGATGCAGTGTCTTAGACCTCTGAACCAGGGTCTGTAGTGACGCCTCTAACACTGAGATGCAGTGCACTTAGACCTCTGAACCAGGGTCTGTAGAGACGCCTCTAGCACTGAGATGCAGTGCCCTTAGACCTCTGAACCAGGGTCTGTAGTGACGCCTCTAGCACTGAGATGCAGTGTCTTAGACCTCTGAACCAGGGTCTGTAAAGACGCCTCTAGCACTGAGATGCAGTGTCTTAGACCTCTGAACCAGGGTCTGTAGTGACGCCTCTAGCACTGAGATGCAGTGTCTTAGACCTCTAAACCAGGGTCTGTAGTGACGCCTCTAACACTGAGATGCAGTGCCCTTAGACCTCTGAACCAGGGTCTGTAGAGACGCCTCTAGCACTGAGATGCAGTGCCCTTAGACCTCTGAATCAGGGTCTGTGGTGACGCCTCTAGCACTGAGATGCAGTGTCTTAGACCTCTGAACCAGGGTCTGTAGTGACGCCTCTAGCACTGAGATGCAGTGTCTTAGACCTCTGAACCAGGGTCTGTAGTGAAGCCTCTAGCACTGAGATGCAGTGTCTTAGACCTCTGAACCAGGGTCTGTGGTGACGCCTCTAGCACTGAGATGCAGTGTCTTAGACCTCTGAACCAGGGTCTGTAGTGACGCCTCTAGCACTGAGATGCAGTGTTTAGACCTCTGAACCAGGGTCTGTAGTGACGGCTCTAGCACTGAGATGCAGTGTCTTAGACCTCTGAACCAGGGTCTTTAGTGAAGCTTCTAGCACTGAGATGCAGTGTCTTAGACCTCTGAACCAGGGTCTGTAGTGACGCCTCTAGCACTGAGATGCAGTGTCTTAGACCTCTGAACCAGGGTCTGTAGTGACACCTCTAACACTGAGATGCAGTGTCTTAGACCTCTGAACCAGGGTCTGTAGTGACGCCTCTAGCA